>NW_005843012.1:405486-473992 GCF_000455745.1 Alligator sinensis
AGGGGCTGCGATTGTGCTGCCTCAGGCATCTTCCTTGCTGTCCTCCCTGAGGGGCGTGTGCAGCTACCACTGGCACAAAGCCCAGCTAGGGCTCTGGAGCCTGGTGCACAGGGGTGGTGCTGGGGGGGTGCAGCTTGGGGCAACTATACCCACCCCAAAATTTGCCTTAGCTCCTCCATAGCTACTCCCCAAGCACCGCCCAGGCCACTACCACCCGGCCCATGCAGCTGCGCCCAGCCTTCCCAGGAACACCCGGGCCACGTGGCCCACCCCACGCAGCTGAGCCCTCCCCACTCTCACCCCAGTGGTTAGTGCTTTTCTCTTTTCTCCTCTTTTTTCTCACTCCTTTTCTTCTATTTCTTCTTTTTTCTCTTTCTCTTTTTTCTTTCCCCTTTTTCTCCCTTTTTTCTTTCTCTCCTCTTTCCTTTCTTTTTTCTTTCCCTCGTTCTCTCTATTTTTTCTTTTCCCTCTCTCTCATCTCTCCTTTTTCTGTCCTTTCTCTCTCTCTTTTCTCTGTCTTCTTTTTCTCTTCTTTCTCTCTTTCTCTTTTTTTCTCTCTTTCATCACAGCATGCTTAACAATAAACCCCACAACAACAAAGGTAATATATGAAATGTTATTCATTGTCACCAGGTTTAAAATTTTTAGAAACCTGGTATTTAGTATTGAAAATAAGCAACATTTATGATTGTTAACTATATTAATATGCAGTGCACCCTGCCATGTACCCACTGGCCCAGTTTTTCTACCTTACACAGTAAACATTGCAATTTTTCCAGCAGTGGCCAAAAATGTAGCTTACCCCTGAGTTAGCCACTTCCAGAATTACTATTGAATATTCTTTTATAGCCATTTTCCCAAAGCCTTTATCATACCCTGCCTTGTGCACTGATGTAAGAGGCTACTGTGATGTAAAGGATCCTCTGACTTCCTTGGCTAGTGAGCTTTAACATTTTTGTTTCTCTAACAGAAGGTGTAGGAAGTAGATGGCGCCTTTAGGGACTTCTTACATGTTACACTTAGCACATGCTAACTGCACTTAAACACTGCTAGCATCCTAATATTCAAGCAGTAAAGCACATTCTAAGTGCCATTGTAGTGTAGTAAGTTAGGCTTTTTCCAGCAAGGAGTATCTTCGCACTGTATTACCTAGCAGAACACTATGGTACAGTGGGGGATGGGAGCCTGACAAAGCTGCTTATGGTCTTTTCAGCCTCTTTATTACACCAGAGGCTTGAACTGGCAAGGCTCCAATGCCATCAGGAGGTTGGGAGCCTGACAGCTATTTGTGAGGCTCCACTCTCCCTGTACTGTGTGGAGGCTTGCCAGTTCAAGTCTCTACTGCAGGGGCTAGGAGCTACATTCATTAATGTTCAACTTCTCAGAAAACTTTCTACATTGTATTAATACTTACTGCAATCTAAATATAATGTACTAATTGTAGCGTGTAAACGGCCCTTATCCTGCCTTCCTAATATACCTGATGGCATATTTATACCAGCATATTAAGGTGGGTAGGCGGTGGCAAGTATGGTTGTTACTTCTTGGAGTAGCAGGGTGTTGCTGAGAGAAAATGACACACAGGGTCAAAAAGTACTTCTTGGGATGCTTCATGAGCAGTCAAGTGATGTGCTGGGCCTTGCTAGAGTCCGGAGCACAAACTGATGTAAACCTAAATCTAAATTAATAGATTTCCCCATCTTCCTTTGTCATAACTTTTCAATCATAAAAATACAAAATTTAGATTCAAAGATCTACATTGGTATACTCTATTTTTTCACCTAAAACCTTATAAAACTTTGAGATACTTGTGTCCAGAGACTGCAGTTGCCATGCTTTCCCACTAAGTCTCCCCTAGTTCTCCAAATGGAAGTGGGAGAGATTTTTACAGCTTAATTAAAAATGAAACTTCAGAGCCCACAGGTACTTTTACACATGCTCCGGAGGTGGGAAAACAGTGCTTTAATTAGAGCAGATCCAAGAGCCACTCTAATAAAAGCGATGCTGAATCTCCTTTATCAGCATCCCCATGCTTGAAAATGGTGGTGGGGGTGCTTCAACTAAAGCTCGTTCAATGAGCTTTAGTTCAAGTGCCCCCCCCACCACCACCATTTTCAAGCATGGGGATGCTGATGCAGGAGGCTGCTTGAGCACGGCAATTGTTGCGCTCCAACTCCAGCAGACTCAGTTAATCCAGTCTGCTCCATGCACTGGAATTCCAGGGTGTCAGAGCAGCCTCCGTGCTCATGCATCGCACCCATAGTGTTCAGTTTATTGGTCTGGATTCTTTTCTTGTAGAAACTCATTGAATTGTCTGTTTCCTGAGAAATCTTGTCCTGAATATTCATTATTTATTGTAATATCAGTGTGAACAGACCTACCAATCCTAAATTGAGAGTTGTGGGGGGGACGGCATTAATATCCTGGATAATTTCTGATCATTTCTGAGCGGAATTTTGAGGGTTTCCCATTTCATGAAATAATCTGCAAGATTATACCCTTGAGTTTGTCAAAGCTGAACAGCCACAATACTCACTGTTTACTATTATAGAAATCTTAAAGATTTCTGAGCAAGAAAAAATACCTTTCCAAGGTTTCAAGGGAATCATTCAGATAGACAAATAATATTTAGTTTTGAAGAGCAGTGGATTAAATGAGTAGAAAATGCAACTGTAAACAAATAAGGAGTCCTTAATAATGATGTCTGGAAATAGACGTTAGTATTAACTTACAAGGAAGTACTCTTATTTCTCTTACTCATCATAGTCTCACTGCATCACATTTAAAGCCTACCACTGCTTTCATAGTCCTGGCTCTGGGAATTACCATTGATGGGGTTTCCTGGTTTTTATGCTTTTAGAAACAGTGTTGAATTGAGACATTATGAAAGGGGCAGGTTAGAAACACAAAGCCATTAGAAAATAACAGTGAGAGGAGCTAAATTATGCTGAGGAATGGAATAATAAGAATGGGATGAAATTTAATAGGACAGTATGCAAAGGAATATGCCAAAGGAATAACAAGACTTTCTGCTCTCAGAAGAGGTTTAATCTGTTCGAAATGACAAAGTAGGATAAAGACTAAGGATGGTCAGTCAGTTTGCTAATGAGCCACCTTTATCATGTGTCCTTGAGAAAAGAAAACCATGATCCTAGAAAGTGTCAGGTGAGGTATTTGCAATAGATTTAAGGAACTATTAATACCACAACACACTGATAAGACGTTCAGATACTATGTTCTGGGAACTTATGTTCAAGAGAGATGAACTCAGACTGGAACAGGTGCAAAAAAGTAGCATAATCAGGAAAATGGTGAGACTTCTCATCAAGAGGAGAATGAAAGAACTTGGATTGTTTAGCAAAATGAAGGCTTAAACAGTTGTATCCCATTTAAGCCTTCATTTAAATAACCCAATGGATTGAGGAGTAAAACACCAGGGAGTGCACAAGAAGAAATGCGTAAAAAGTAGCCATGAATAAATTTAGGCTTGAAATGAGGTTTCTAATGATCAGACCAGTGAGAACAATAATGGTGGTTCATACTTCCAACAGGAGTAATAAGGGCTGAAAAGTCTTACTAGTTTTAAGATGAATCTTGATCAGTTTAAGGAAGAGATTACATAATGTGGCTGACTCTGATAGTGAAAGACTAAACTAAAAAACCTGGATGATTAATTTGAAGTCTATGCTTAAATTTTGCATGTAGCAAAATTTATATATGTTCAAGATTTTGTCCAAGTGTTTCAGCATTCAAATTGTGCAATCTGCCATTCAGAAGTCTTCTGCATAAAATTTGGATGGGCAAATTTTGGGTGGTAAATTTAAGGTGTCTCAAATTTTTAAGGTGTAAGAAACTCTTTAAAATTTGGCCAGGTCCTGAGTGGCCCAGGTCCTGAGTGGTGGCAAAGAAACCTCAAGCTTGTCAAATCATGATTCTAGGGCTAGCATCTTTCTTTTATTGACACATTTTTTTTCCAAATATACCTTAAAATTTCAGTTTTGCACGCACAGCTAAATTCCTGTTGCCATATATTGTGGAAAACTAAACTCAGATTTCTCAGAGAAACACGGCAGAATGTTGAGGGTTTGAGCTGGTGGTGGAACAGCATCAGACATCTATTCACCATGCACGGCAAGCCCTGCTTGTAGTCAAACTGAAACAAAACCCAAAATGTTAAGTCGTGACTAAGAAAAGTAAGATTACCAGACTGCTCTTCAGGTGCTGGTAGTCACCTCAGTATCTTTTTGAAAAAGAGCACATTGATTGTTTCATTGTACTAACTTGGCCACGTTGAATTAAAACTTTTCCACAAGTGGTTTTTTGTATCCTAGATCGGGGTGGCCAACCTGCAGCATGCATGCCACAAATGATGTGGGTGGCCTCTGCATGTGGCACATAGCAGATAGAGGAGGGAGCATAGTGGTAGATATGACAGGGAGGAGAAAGCAGAGCAGCAGAACAAACAGGGAGCAGAAAGCAGAGCAGTAGATTGGAAAGGGAACTAAATGCAGAGCAGCAGGGTGGGTAGGGGAAGGGGATTGGAGTTGGAGGGGGGCACGCCTGTCAACAAAGGTTGGCCTTAATTTGTGGCACACCTGTCAACAAATGTTGGCCCCCCGCTATCTTAGATTCTCTCTCTCCTTTTGCTTTGTGATGCCTTTTCACACACTTACTAGTTGTGGGTTAGGGAAAATGAAAATATTTCACAGGTCATGATTACTTTAATTCTCTTTTCTTATATCCCCCCTGCCCCAAAACCAAACAAAACAACAGATGTCTATATGCTTCGAATCTTCTGATGTGAATTCATGCATCCAGGTACATTACAAAGAAATCAGGGCTTGTTTTTATGATTGTACTATATTTATTTTCAATTGTAATAAATTATTACCATGTAAAAGCACACGTTATTTTTTGAGACTCTCAAGCTGTTATTTCTAAGTAATATTGTTAATACAAAAATATTCTGTCATACATCATAGCATCATAGATCATCTGACAAATCATTGTTTAGATTTGCCTGTATTTTTGTGCTTAATAGTGGAAAAAGTATGTATACAAGCTATATTGTGCTTTGTTTGCTGTCTGCCTCTTTGAATATCTCAAGCTGCAGCAAAACTATGTTTTACCTTGTACTTAACTTTTTTTTTTTATATAATAGAAAATATGTTTTGAATATATACTCTAAATTTGCAGAATACTTTTTCATAAGTCTTTGTACAATAAAATTCTGCTTTGGACAGTATTTTTTTTTTTTTTTTGGTAATGCAGAGCAATGGATATTTTAATGGTCAAGCATGTGAAAACATGAAAAGCCACTACCCTGCAAAATTTTATGCACAAAGAATTTCAGAAGAAAATGAAAACAATCAAGTTGCCTTTTTTGCCATGTGGGTGGCAAGCAATAGTGAAAAACTAATTTATACATATTACACAGATACCATTTGTGGCTCCACTGTTAAAATTGTGTTTTAACACGGGGTTAAAATCCATCTAACAGTAGTTTTTCATTGTGAAATTATATATGCAGTTAGCTTTTATGTCCTCTGATTTCTGCTGTACTTTGATATTTTTCCATCAGTTTTCAATGCAAAAATTAAATTTACCTGGTACAGTTGACCTTTCATTGTTTACAGATGTTTTAAAAGATAACATTTAACTCCCCAAATATGTACAGAGATTAACTGTGCATAATGCAGGGCAATTTTACAAGGATTTGGGTTTTTTTAAACCCTGAATTTAGGTCCATTTTTGCCATTTTGGATCAAGCTCAAAAGTGTGTGCGCCAGTGGTTGCTGGTGGATAAACTTGTGTGCCATGAACTCATGAAATCCTCTCCAGCAGAAGTTACTTTAATTTCAAATTTATACAACAGAAATTTTCATCTGCAGCTGATGATATGTAAAATCTCAGTCAACAGCTGCACTTCTGCCCCTTCACAGGTCTTCTCCCCTCTCACTCATCCACCCTTATGTAATCATGGATAACCTAGTAAATTAATACATAAAAATATTTATTGTTTTTCTGTTATGGTGGTCACACACACAAAATACCTGACACAAAATGGCAAATGATAATAAATGGAACCTTGATCCACTTAACAGTTCACCTCTTCTCACAGCTACTGCATTCCTCAGATTATACACCTTGTCTTAAACCTGCTTCCCCAGGATGTCAAGCTTTTATCATTCCCTTAATGAAACTAACCGATACAACAGATGGTCAGAAATCCACAACTATGAGTCTTAAGAGAGGAAATAAGCACGAGTTGAGGAACTAATAGTTAGGAAACGTTGTTTCTAATGTCAGTTTTGCTCTTGCCGAATTACGTAGTCTTGGGCAAGTCAGTTTCCATATATATGATGAAAAAAACGTTGAAGGGATGTAGTAAAGACATAAATGTTTTAACTCTTTAACCAAGCTAAGCACTGTAGGAGTGTTAGGTATTATTGTTGCAAATTGTTCACTCAAATTTATTCATGTCAATCTCAAATGTATACATTTTCTGAAATATAGTGCCAGCCTCCAACCCATTAATAAACTCACAGCAGATATTTAAGAGGTCTTTGTAAGGACGCTTAAAGGAACAAAATCTTCCCAGGCAATCCCTGGTCTGGGGAAGTGTTGCCCTGCTGCCCCATTCCCCTCCTGGCCCAGGCTGGGCAGGGTGTGGAGCAGTAGAGCAGTACCACGTGGTCAGTCCCTAGTGTGGAAAAGGGGCAGAGCCAGCAGGTAGCTGCTCCATTCCTCTCCCAGACCTGACTGAAGGGGAGGAGAGAAGCATACAAGCATTCTTTCTTGCAAAAGAAACTCTTTAAAGGCAGATCTTCTGGGTGTCTGCCTAGATTTCCCCTGAGATCATCTAGGTTGATGGGGCAGGTTTCCCTCTAAGAAGCAGGGATTGCTACCTAATAGGAGCTAGGGAAGCACCAAAAAGGAAGTGAATCCATGCCCCTCTTTCATTATCTGTTGGTCAGTGGAGCTAGCTAGGTACAGTGCTCTGCGCCCCAGAAGTAAGAGGTACCAACCTCCCCTGCATGCTAGGCAATTTAAGGAAGAATGTAGGGCAGCGCCTGAGCAAAATGTAGCTATAGATTATAAGCCCACAAAGCATCCAAAGATCCCACTTCTTTTTAAAGACCATGGTTTATATTAACAATCAGTAGAAGATCTGTATTGTGAATTAGAAAAATTAATTCTTTGCCCCAAGTCCCTCTTTAATCTCTTGTTGTGCCTAACTGACTTGTCAAGCTTTGGGCAGAGAGAGAGCAAAAAGAAGCATAAAACTTTTTGCCTCATTTTATTTGCATCCATCTGTAGAAATTTCTTTAACAAGATTGCCTAAGATAAGGATCAAGTCTAATTCAGTGATTATATTTCCCTTCCAAAAGAAATGTTGCTAGTTCATTATCATTGTATATTTTTTCCCTTCATTCCTTAAAATAATCTTTCTGATTTACCAGGTTTTCAATAGCTGCCAGAATACATTTTTTTTCCTAGGCTTTTATTTGTCTCCTTTAGATCTTGCACGTCCATTTCGGAGTAGCTACCAAGGAAAGGCAGATGTTTTTACTACTAGTCATCATCTTTAAAAAAAAAATATCTTGCTGCTTTTATTTAAAAATAAAAAATAAAAATCAAGGCTAGTAGAAAGAAAACATCAAGGAACAACTCTGCTTTCTATAAGATATGTCATCCTTTTTTCTGCGAAAAAACTGATGGAAACCCAGTAGTTGTACATGCAAACTTAAGATCAATAAATTGTTTCTCACACTGGTTAAAAATTGTTTACCTTCCGAGAGACTAAAAATAAGTAATCCATAGTAAAGTTCAGGGCAATGAAAAATGACAGTAAAAACATAATTTTAGGATTCCATTTTTTCTTTTGTTTTTCATTTTCAATGATTTCTAGAGCATGGCAGTTCAACACACACTTTTTTTCTACCTGAAAATTCAGTTTAGAATTTGAGATTCAAAATGGGCTAATTTTTACTAACATATTATCATCAATTAGGTTCTCCAGGAGAAAACTGGCCCTTAGTTTACCTTTGTACAACACTTGAATTCATATTGTACTTATACTATCCTTTTGTATTATGTGGTGTAGAATGGAAGTTGGTTGCTTCCAATTTAGTCTGTTTTTGTAAGAGAAAAAGTAGTAAAACCTATTTTGCCCCTTAAGTAAGTCAATATGACTTGCACAGAGAAAAATGAGTTGAGTAAGAAGGTACCATTTTATCCATATTTTTCACTTTTCAGGATAAGTTCATACCATAAGCATGGTGCTAGAAAATCCATATAAGATTCTAGATGTTCCATTCGTCTTCAGCTAACAGCAGCCTTTTGTATCTAATTTGCAGCTGAACAATTTCTATTTTGAAAAAGCTTTTGAAAGGTGAATATTTATGAAATATTGCATTGTGAGCTTTTGTTTTGTCAGCCTTCTAACTCATAATGTTAAAATGCCATAAATATTATCTTTCTGTTAAAACCTAAACACTGTGTGTAAATAACTAAAATGTAATAATAAAGTCTGGTAATAATTCAACTTGGTGTGTTCAAAAGATATGCAGATTTGTAAATCACACCTCAAAAAAAGGAGAAAAAACATGTTACAGGGCTGTAGGTTGTAGCTATGTTGGTCTAAGGACATAGATTCACCCAAAGAACCTTGTCTGCCTGATATCTTTTATTAGACCAAGTTAAATAGTTGGAAAACATTTTTTAAGCAAACTTTTGGGTTCAAAAACCCTTCGTCAGGCTAAGGAAGTTTCAGCAGTTGGTGTGTGCGCTTTCTGGGTGGCATGAAAAGTAAAGAAGCCAGGGGCTGGGCTGGTATGCATACAAGGTAGGCAGTCAGTGAAGGTGTAGACTGAGGAGTCAATGGGTGAGAGACAGGCTGGGTGTGGGGGAGAGAAGGGGGATGAATAGTGGAGAAGTACCTGAGGGTCAGATGTCAGGCAGGTTATAATGTGTCATAAATCCAATGTCTATATTTAGTCCATGATCTCTAGTATCCAGGAGGCTGATGAAATGGAGTTCATAGGCTCGTCTCTGGGAAGTGAAATGTTTCCTTTGAGGCTCAGGACTGAGAGATTGGAGAGAGAGTGGTTTTCTTGTGAGAAATGTGCCCCCACCGGTATTGGGTGTTTCTGTCTTTGATAGATTTCCTGTGTGCGTTCATTTTGGTTGTTGTTGTTTGGTCTCTCCTACGTATTTTCCATCTGGGCATTTGGTGCATTGGATGAGATATATTACATTTCTGGAGGTGCAGATCCGGGAGAAAATACATGGTATTTATATAGAGTTCAGGTAACATTTCTTACAGCTGCCAAAACTTTTAGATAGTAAAGGATTTTTATAATTTTTCAGTCATAGTTCTTTTGGCAAAATATCTATGTCTCTGTCAGAAAATATTAAACATTTTTGAAGTAGTCTCTAGGGAACACGTTTTATCATATTTTAAAACTGGAGAAATGAGGAAAAATGCAACTTTTTAGAAAATTTGTAGTCAAGCATTTTCTTCTTTGCACTTTCTTTTTGTTTGTTTTTGCAGCAGGTGTCTAGTGGAAGGATTTTGAGAAACACTTAAGAGCATGAGCATAATTCTAATTCAAGTAAATGGGGTCATCTTGAAACTTTAAAAAATATATATGATTTAATGGGACAGATCCATAGCTTTTATAATGTGGATTGCACTGAAGGCCATGGAACTAAGACAGTTTACATTGACCGAAGGTTTGCTCATAGGTTTCTAAATCTATATTTAGGACCTAACTGAGATTCCCATTTTTGTCTCTTCTGCATTATAGGATGTAGGTGGTTTCCTATATTTGGAAACTGCAAAGGTTTTCATCCTAGTTGATGACTTTGTTTAAAAAATCATCTCTAGTTCAATTTAATTAATCCTCTTCCAAAAGTCTTAGTACTTTGGATCTAGATCAGTAATTTTCTGCCAATATTTTAATAAGTGGTTTTCAAACAATGTCTTCCTGTTAGCCTCTGAAAAATCTTATATGCTAAAGGTATATATGTATCTGTAGCTGACATTTATTCCTTTTCTTTTACATTCTAATAAACTTTCTTCTCAAGGTGAGAAGTACTTTTCTCCTAACTATATATACAGGTTTAGAGCTGGCAGCCAGGGTTAGAATGCTGCCTCCAAAACAGGTTGCTTTGTGCACGAAGGAGTCCCCGGTTGATATAAAGCAATGTCAGCTCTCGGTCACTCTGGAATAAGTGGCATGATGGGAAGAGGCACATCAAGAGCAATTTGTACTTCAGAGATCCTGGAGAAATACTTCTGTTGTAAGGTACAGCAGTCTTGAAGCTACTAGGATATTTTAGTAGGAATGAATTGACCTGTTTGCTCCCAGTACAAAAGTAGATAACGTTTCCCTTTTTACCCCCTTCCTTCCACCCCCACAACCACAGATGGTACACTGAGCGCAGCCTGGCTGCAGTCCAGGTTCTAAACCCAGATAGCACAGTGTTCAGCTTCTGTACTTTCAGCGTTTGAGCAGGGTATGGGAGACAAGTAGTGTAAGTTGAAACCTTGTGGATAGATTTTCCCACATTTTTGTCATATGTGACACTTCATGCATCACATAAATAATTCTGCTCTTCAGAAGGGTGTGCGTGTGTGTGCGTGCGTGCGTGTGTGTGTGTGTGTATGTATATGTGTGTGTGTGTGTGTGTGTGTATATATATATATATATATAGAGAGAGAGAGAGAGAGAGAGAGAGAGAGAGAGAGAGAGACCTCTATATATAGATAGATAGATATATCTATATCTATAGATGGATAAATAGATCTCCCTATAGCTCATTCTATCTATCTATCTATCTATCTATCTATCTGAGCTTCTTTAATTTAACAGGGTAATACATTGTAGAGAGGAGATTGATACAGAGCCAAGTAAATCATCCCAGTTTTTCTTCTGTTTGTTTTGTTGGTAGAATCAACCAAATATTTTGTGTATACAGCAGGGGTGGGCAAAATGGCGGATCCAGTCACCAGCCAGACTCCATTTCCCAGCGGTCCCTGCCTGCGTTGCTCTGGCTGCTGTCCCTGGAGACTTTAGGAGTGGCGGGTCTGTGACAGCATGCGGCAGCGGCAGCGCTGTGCTCCCAGGATCACCGTGGAGACTGGCCTGAGCAGGCATGGTTTGTGGTTCTGCCCTGGATCCAGCCTGTGCTGTTGCTGCTGCCCCGGAGCAGCTCCCCACCCAGGTACGTGCCCTTCCAGCACCGCTCAGGCTGGTCACCATGGAGACCCTGGGAGCACGGGGCTGTCACGGCCCTGCCATTCCTGGGGTCTCCATGGAGACCAGCTAGAGTGACATGGGCAGGGGCTGCTGGGAAATAGTTGGCCGTGGTCCCAAACTGGCCTGTAGGCTGGACATTGCCCACCCCTGCTATACATACAATATGAGCTACACAGAGATGTAACCGAGCCTCTTGAATAAAACGGGATAATGCGTTGTAGAGATTGATATCATCAGAGGCAAGAAATCATCCTAGTCTTTTATTTCTATTCAGTTTGGTGAGAGAATTTTAACAGAGCCCTAAACTTTCTAGCGCAGTTTGAAACGGGAGAGAATATTTATGTGAGGCTGATGGAAGTTGTAAAGCATTTTGTGCTGAATTCCTTAAGCCAGTTGAACCTCCCTAGAGATTGGTTTGGATATTTTTGATTATTATAGATTGCAATCAACTAAAACTCAGGATCTGAACACTCTTTAGTGTTGAAATTAGTCATTGGATCTGAACGTTGTGGGTAGACACTATGGCTGCATCCATACGAGTGTGGACGTTTGGTTCCCTCGGGACAAGTAGTGACGGCTCACCTTAGCATGCAGCGAGTTACCCTGGGTTTGGCAGGAGAAGCTGGGGCCAGCACTGGGCTGGCTCCAGCAGCCTTACCTGGGATCCTGGGGGCCTCCCAGGGATGCAGCAGCAGTGATTCTGTCGCACGGAGCCTGGCCAGCAGCTGCAGCACGGCTCCGGTGGCCCAGCTCCGCTTTTGAGCAGTGTGCACTGCCTGTGTGTGCACTGCTCCACCTTT
Source organism: Alligator sinensis (assembly GCF_000455745.1). Lineage (NCBI taxonomy): Eukaryota > Metazoa > Chordata > Crocodylia > Alligatoridae > Alligator > Alligator sinensis. Next base: position 417,554 of record NW_005843012.1, read on the forward strand.
TTTTCCATGGGTTTTTATGACCCCGAATATCCAGGGGTCAAAAAAAGTGGAGCAGCACACGCATGGTCAGCACTTCCTTGCAGTGCAGAGAATATATGAATGTGACATATGTGGCACCACAGATGTGTTTGCAGCACCACATACCGCATGGCCACGCTCATATGAATGTGGCCTATTTCTATAATGGGTCAGTTTACCTCTAGACTTTGAGGAAAGTCGGCCCCTATCCAAATGTTGTGGCTTAGATCTCTTTATCCAGCATGTTATTAGTTTAATTAACTTTCTCATTCTTCTCTTGTATATTAAGAAATTTCCTTTGTACTTGAATTTGCTAGATGATAACTATAGTCCATGCTGAGCAGATCAAAAAATCAAGAGCTCTTCCTGTTGTCTTCAGTTGCATTTTTAAAGAGATGCTTTTTTTCTGTCAGCTTCAAGCTCAATTCTGACAGAGGTGATTATTTGTACTTCTGTCCAAAGAAAAGATGGTTCTTCTGGCTCTAACTCCTTTGTTGATATTATATAGCAGGCATGCTCAACTTCTGGCCTGCATGCTGGGATCCTTTGACCCAAGCTGACTTCCTGCCCCTGGGGCAGGGGACTTGATGATCTTCGAGGTTCCTTCCAGCCCTAAAGTCTATGAAATCTATCTGTCATCCAGCCCTTGGGACTCCCCCACCACAACATTTCTAGACCCTACAGTCTGGATGACACATTGCCATATGTGGGGTTGGGCTGTGGCTGATGCACTGCAAACCAGCTCTACACACTGATCTCATGCTGAATCAGGCTCATGGAGCAGCCCCACAGCAGATACTGGCATGTGGACCAGGCCCATGCCACTCATACAGCCTATGGGGCTGGAAGGTTGAGCACTACTGTTATATAGGGTACACGGAAATAGTTAAGTATATTTTACATCTGAAACTGAGTTTATGAACTGTATATTCATTTGACTTAACACTACTTATAGGCATAGTAATATTTTCTCCCTTCTCTGGTCTTATGACCATCTCTCTCATTCTGCCGTACACTGCTTTACTGGCTGAACATCTCCTTTTAACATCATACTGCACAATTTCACCTCTGCCTATGGTATCTAATTATTCTAATTTCTTTTCTGCTTTCCTTTGGGCTTTGCTCTTGTCCAGCCAGCCTGTTTGTTTGTCCTTCTGATATTTCTTTTCTACCTTTCTTCTGTTCGGTTTGGAATGCCACCCCCATGCGATTCCAAATGTAACATCCCTTTGCTCATTCTGAGGCAGCATCAAAAGCCATGCTTTCCCTGAAGTCCCTGACAATCAAACTAAATGGGAAGACCTATGCTTACACAAAAAATCTCCACTAACTACATGATATAGCCACTTTCAATCAGCAGACTTTTTATTTTACTTTATACAGAAGCGGAATAGAAGAAGTAAAAAAATAGTAACGTAGGTTACTGAAAGAGGAGGAGGAGGGCAATATCTCTGAACTGAAAAACTGATTTATAGTGGAGTGGGCTGCCTATTGAATCCTAGCATGCAACATTAGATTTTGGTTAGTCAGTAAATAATTCTTTTTCCTCTGCCAATGTTAAATCAGTTCCTCTGCCTGATGTTATGGTTAATGTATTCCTGCCATAAGTGATTGTAACATGAAATCTGTCTTTTTTTAAAGAGTATGGATTTTAGGGTTTCTCCCAAGGAAATAACCTCTTTTTTCTGGGCCAACCCATATAAAAAAAGCTTTCTCAACTCTTCTCATCTAACTATCTAACCACAGCCCTGGTGGAGCATAGTTCAGATGCAACCATTTCCCCATTCCACATACAACAATATCTCCGTGTTCTAGTGCTCTACAATCCCACCAGAAGTCTACTCTTGGCAGTTTGAAAAACAAAAATTTCAGGAGGATTGGTTCTTTGGGGCAAAAAGGCAGTTACGTCTCATAAATCTCTCAACTTCACTCCAGCCTTATAAAAGTCGCTCTGTTTAGAAGAGTTTTATTTATGATCTTTAATGACAATCAGCAATATAAAAATCATCCTGCAAAAACTTATGAATCTCAAATACTTAGATTATAATACACAATTAAATACTGTTCTGTTAACCTTTACATTGGAAACTTGACTGCAGAATATGCAAACCTTTGAGTAAGTTGTTATACTTGCCCATGCTTATTTTTGGCAGATATTAGAAAATGTGGCAATGTTGTAATTTTAACCCTAAACGTTTATTTCACAGTTGCACTCTGTATTTTATGTAGCTGTGACCTATATAATCAACTACTATTTTTATAAAATTGTATTAATACCCTAGATATTTGTGAGTGTTTGATTTTTATATGTTGTGATTACAATAAAAATAGTTTGCAGGCAAGGATTATCTCATATATGCCATGCACTTGTGCTTTGCTTCCATTTTTATTCATCACCTTTTTACTTTGTACAAAATGATACAGCGGTGACCTCTCTCTCTCTCATCACACAGATTGACCCTACCAAGCTTTTGCATGGTACCTCATATTTTCATAAGTTTATTGTAGTTCTATACTAGACTATAGGACTGGAATATATACCTCTAGGTTCTGGCAGAGACACTGCAGGGTTGCAAGGCAGTAGGTTTATTGTGCCTACAGTGTTCTCTTCATATAAGTGACTGACTGGAAACTAGACATTACAGATCAAAATGTAATAGTAATTGGAAGATTCAGGTCTCTTGAAAATTTGACCAGCAAAGCCTGATAAGTCTTAAAAATTATACTTCTGCATCTGAAACCCTGGAGAATATCAAATGTAGAAATATTGCCTATTCTTCAGTAAGAATAAGATCCTTACATGTTTAATAGAAGATTCCAGGTCCCTATCATGCAACCAGAAAAGTCATTCTGTTATTTTCTCTGTCACCCATCTTTGCAAACTGTCATTTTATGACCACTCTTATCCTTTCCCTCCCCCCACCCCCCGCCCCCACCATGACTATAATGTGCAGATTTCATGTTATCGTCTTCATTTACCTCCTTGAAATCACAGCCTTCCGTCTCCATTCCTGTCTTATCCAGGCTTAAAGTTCATATACTGACTAGCTTTATGTCCTGTTTCAGTCATGCTGTGGTCCTCTGAAGTGCTGCTACAAAACCTATTTTCTGATCATTTTGTTCCTGACTTTGAATCTGTTTTTCAGTTCCTGTCAGCTTCAAAGATTATCATTATCTCTTAAATTTCAACATTTTCTAACAATTGTACCTTGAATGCTCTACCTGTGTCATCTTTGCAAGAAGGGTATCATTGCAAGAAAGCTGTAGCTTAATGGTTCTAGTGTCTGTCCCTTAGTCTTTTAAAAATGTTTTTTGGAGTGTCTCTTTTAAATGCCTTCAAAATTATTGGACAATTATTTTACTTCCAGCGTTTCCAAATACGCTAGTGCCCATAGAACATTATTATGCCTATAATTTGGGGCTATTTTGTACCAAATAGGAACTAAAGTCTCTCTTCCTTTTATTTTATAATACTAATAACATTGGATAGCTTCATTTGATTTTATTCATTTGTATGTTGCAAAATAAAAGAAAGAAGTATATTACATTTGGAAAATCTTTCATCCTGATTTTTCAGTTTCATTGCTAGAATTTTTCTGTATGTACACAGAAGTCATGTAGAAGCTACAGAACTGTTATGTGTTTGTTCTGTATAATATTGTAGGGAGAAGGATTTTTTTTAAATACCTTTTACTGGACCAACTGCATAGTTGGGAGAGCTAGCTGTTGGGCATCAACAAGTGTTATAAAACACTTTTCTACCTTTCTTCTGTTTGGTTTGGAATGCCACCGCCATGTGATTCCAAATGTAACATCCCTTTGCTCATTCTGAGGCAGCATCAAAAGCCATGCTTTCCCTGAAGTCCCTGACAAGTGTTATAAAACACACCTTCCTCAGGTCCCTTTTTTGTAATACACATTTATGTCTCTAAAGCTATGTCTATACAGGGAAGTGAAGGTATGATTGAAGCATCAACTACTATACCTATGCTAGCATATTCTGTTACAGGCATCAGTAACATTGAAGATTCAGTGTCATAGGCTTTAGCTTGTGTTAAAAACCAGACTCTAAACCCAGGGTTTCTGGAGTGTGTGTTCCAGTTGGTAACATACTAAAGCTCATGCTATTGTTACCTGTTGTAGTTACTGTAGATTAAGCTAGCACGTTTATGCTAGTACATGCAACAATCACACCTTCATTTTCTCCAGAGAACACTTTTCTCTTTAATGACTGTTTCTTTAGAGGCAGAATTGTTGTAGCCTGTTAAGAAGTTATGGTTCTCTTGAATTTTATTTGATATTCATTTAAACATCATGCAGATTGCAAACATACGTTTTGTGTTTCATGCAGATGATATGACTGATATATATAGTACTCCTGTCTGCATAAAGCCAGTATGTACATGAACCCCCGGTATCAAAAGGTTCTTCATTTTATTCTGTGCCATCACCATTTCCAAGATGCGTCTCTAACTTAGCTATGGATACTCTCCTGGATTTTCACATGACTTCTAGTTGTCATGAGAGGATAGTAAAAGACAAATAGGGATCAAAAAGGCTTTTATTTTTATATAAGGCAGCTACCTAGTGAAAGTAGAGTACTTTGGCTTTGCTTTTCCAGGATGTTTCTATTTTGCTAACCATTAGCCCCGAGGTTTTGAGTAATAACACTTTGAACTCTCTTATCTTGCTTAATAATTTAGTGGTTAATTTGGATCTTGTTCCTATTTCCCAGTGAAGTAAGTGGGGAAAACTCACATTGATGGCTGCAAAATTGAGCTCTTAGTCTTGTGTTTTAAAAATAAGTCTCACAGACTTTTTTTCTGATTCTGTCCATGCAAAACTAACACATTAGGTTATAAAGCACATACCTACATTAGAGACAATAATTAGAGTACAGTGGATTATAGCTGTACACTGCTAAATCACAGACTTGATATTGGTAGGCAACTGCTAATAAGAAAAAAACCAAATGCCTGATCCTCCATTACTCTGCTCTTTGTGCAGTCATTTATAGGGTACAAAGTGAATGTAAAAAACCTGCCAAAATAGAAAAGCATAAGTATAAATGTCTGCACAAAGAACAGGACACTGGAGAAGCAGTTCTAATATTTTTGCCATTACAAAGATAAAACTTGGCTAAAATTACAAAAGCAGAATAATGCCAGGCAGTATTGTAATGCTTACTTTTTACCTGTAAGATTGTACTACAGTGTTACAGTGTATAACCACTATACAAATTCTTCATCTGCTAAACAGAATTGGCATAACCCACTGTGCAATTTATTGCAGTGTATGGAAAAAATAGTTTTGTTCTGTTTTGGTAAGCTGGTATTCAGATGCTGTCCAGAGCTTGGTTACGTAATCATTGCTAACTGCCAAGTTCAGCCAATATATAGTGAGTGTGTGTAGTATGAGCAGTGCTATTTTTTTGTCCAAAGGGAGAAAGTATATCTGGGGATAAGAACCAAGCTATGCTTTCTGATCCTGGGTCATCCACTTATCTTGGGAAAGTCAGACAACCCTTATGGATGGAAACAGATGTCACCAAACGGTTTATGGTACAAAGTGAAAACAAACAGACATTCCCACCTTTTGTTGTGCCATAAATGTTCAAATTGGTGGCTGCAACAGAACATACTCTATTGCAGCCCTTGTCTGTTTGGTTATGGTGGAAAAACACAGGCAGCCTGAAGCTGCTTGTTCTCTCCAGCCACCCAAGGCAGGGGCTCTACAGGCCTGAAGGACCTGGTCCTGCATACCCTGGGAATTCCTAGGTAGGAACAGGCCCTGCGAGCCTGCCTTGATTTCCCTGCCTGGATGCATCCCAGGGATCTCCAGTCGCATCTGGGTAAGTGAGGGAAGTCAGGGTGCGTCAGTGGTACACATGCTGGGGAAATCCCTCTTTAGAGAAATTCCCTGGTGCATGTCTGCAGTCATGGGGTAGGGCGGGGGTGAGGGCACGATTCCCAACAGGACAAAACTCCCACTGGTCTGCCCTCTGCATTTGCAGCCTCTGCCCTGAGCTGCTGCCAGCAATGTGCCTAGATTTCAGCCCTGGCCCCAGCCTCAAACATGCATTCCTGGGAGCAGTGCAGGGCATGGGGAGTTTCCCCTCTCTGCACTTGCAGACACATGCTGGGGAAATCCCCCAGGGGAGAGCATTTGCATGCGGGGGTTCTTTCCTCTTGCAGCCACACCCCAAGTGGAGATATTAACTTGTTTGGGCAAATACAACCCCCAATGTAAAAGCTGTAACTTCACCGATTTCAGTAGAGTTGCATTTGCCAAGTGCAGATTGAGGTTAGACTCCTTGTTTCAGTGAATTCGAGGGTTGCTTGTCCCAATGACTGACTTGCATCCAATATCCATATTTACCTCAAGAGATATTCATCTTGAACTTCACTGAAGCAATATATGGATGCCTATTATTATGTATGCTTTAATATCTTTGTTTTGATATGTTTAAAAATCACAGTCATGAATATTAGTTGAACTTGTCAAATAAATCAAGCTTTGCAGGAAAGAAATGGAATTAGAGGTCCAGAAAAACATATTCTTCTTCTGAGAGATGGATTACAGGTTAGTTCGCTCATTGTAGCAAGTTAGAATACATTATTACTCCAGATTTTTTTTTAAGTTATCAGTATAAACTTGCTAATAAAATGAGCTACATATTTATTTTCAGTCGGACATGATCTAGGGTGGTCTTCCTTCAGTTAAAAGTAATCAGTTTATTGAACTTTTGTCCCAGATCCCCTCCAGATTCAAGTTAACTCATAGTCCCCCAGAATCCCAGGATACTTTGCACCTCCCTGCAAGCCTACCCTCTACAGGGTGGGCAGGCTAGCTTTGGCCCAAGCTGTCTGCTCCAGCTGAGCAGGGAGGTGTGCTCTACTGCTCCTAGTTTCTGGCCTGAGCCACTGCAGGCATGTGGCTACATTTCTGGAGTCAAAAGTGAATGTCTGTTCACCTGTTTATCAGTTCAATCTATGCAGTTTACACTAACCTGTGAAGATTAAATCAATTCAGCCTTGGGCTTTTTGACATAGACTTATTGACCATCCAGCTTATAAGAGTAAAGGAATGTAGGGTATACTGAGGAAGAAAACCATAATCTAAAATGAATAGTAAAATGATTGTATTTTATATCATTTTGTTGTTAATGACACTAAGTATAACCAAGCAATATAACATTACCATATATATATTCAGAAATACATAACACTACACTGGTAATATAATATTCATGTCCAAGTTTTCAGTTGGGCACTGTTTAAAATGTCAATTTTCCCTGTGTCATGCACTTGTATATTAATATTTTCCTAAAATAGGCACTTGTATATTAATATTTTCCTAAAATATTTTGAATAAATGTATAGAGCAGTGATGGAGTTCACTTCAGATAAGTAGCGTTTATTAGCTAAACTCTAATGTTTATATTATGGGCCCTATCAACTGAGTCTGTCAAGCTATGCTTGGCACAAGATCAGAGGATGAGAGGACTAAAGAGCTGTTAAATATCCTCATACTTTACTTATTCTTTCTTAGTGCCCATAGCCCCATAGAGCCAATTGGGCAACCAGAGACCATCAGCATATTTGGTGCTCTGATTGTGTCTTCTACCTTGCACATGCTTCCTACACGTAGCCCTAGGATGGAAGAAAACAAAGCCATTATTATGGCTCTCTGCCACCCAATATTTACCCAGTACAGGGGGAACTTTTATGGAAGTAGAACCTGCCTAGCAACGCAGAGCAGGTAAAACCAGGCCTCAAGATTTGTTCAGGGTATACAATTATATCAAAACAAATGTATTTATGTTTTGCTATTTAAACCCTTCCAATTTTCAGTTCGTCACTAATTCAGAAAGATGTAAGGTTTATTTATTTAATCTAAGTTAAAATGCAGTAGTTCAACAGTTGTAAACTTAATAGGTAATATTTATTAACTGAAGCATATGATTGGTGACTTTTGAATGTTGCAGAGTTGGATAATTAAACATGACTTATACCATGATTAATTGATTCAGGATGGTTCCTGATGAAAAATTACATTCCATAAGAACCTGTCAATACAATTGTACTACCTTTTCTCATTTTCAGTTGCATCATGTAATTGAGTTCAGGTGCACAAACTGTATTAACTGGCTGCTGCAGAAAAGATAGATTTTTGTTTTAGAAGTGAAAACCATAACCATGACTTATTACATTCTGTTTTAATTTCAGGGTCAAGTTACATATAATAATTTGTTTCATTGCTTTATTTAGTATGACTTGATGAGATTTTTAAAATTAATTTTATCCTGACATTTTTACTCATGACTGCATAATCTTACAAAAATAAAGTTTTGTGGTTTTTTTAAAGAGTAACAATTCTGTTTCCCACTCCTGGCCTAATCTTACACTTTATAAGAATTGTTAAAAGATAATGCCAATTGCACATTCTTGTGTTGTATTCACTGAAGCAGTTTTCAACCCTACGTTACTGTTTCCACAAAACAGTCAGGAACACAGGAGAATATTGCTGGGAGAGCACACTTCTCCTTTCCACAATGGAGCTGATCTATTCTGGTCTGTGATCTCATATTTTTTGCCAGTTGCTGACCCAAGGCTAAAAAATGAGGAGTTAGCCTATGCAGAAATGTTTGTAAATGAAAGGGTTAGCTTTTTAATATGTATACTTGAGAGGCTGTTTGTTAGAAGCCAGGGCGGATTTGCACCTTGTAGACTAAGCAAAGTATATGGACCCCAAGATGGGATTTTAAAATTATATCTATTTCTGTTCAGTGTAGTATCTGCTAGAGAGTAGCCACTGCTCTGCTGCATGGGATATTCGTAGAAGGTGATGACAAATAGCCAGAGTGTGCATCTAAGTAGATAGTCATGAGGCTCTGTCTATGAAGGCTTGTGCTTGAAGTAAGGCTGCTTTTCATGGAATTTAGAGCAGAAACAGTAGTTTTCAGTGTATTTTCCAAGCTTGATTTTTTGTCATGAATACACATTATGTAGGAGGAAGTCCAGGAAGGAATGTGTAAAGAAGAAAATAGGGAGATTTTATAAAAATGGTATAGAAGGTGGAGAGAAATAATATATATGTTAGGAAACTTTGAGTACTATAATGAAGATTTATTCCATGCTCTGCTTGTATAACCATTCAAACAGAGATGAAGTTGAACTGAAATTCCACATCCAATTTCCATCCATAACAAATTTGGAAACTGTAGAGGAAGAAATTCAATAGCAAACAGGTCAAAATTATGCACTTTGGGCCTCCTATGTAATGGATTAATGGAAAAATCTCAAGTTTGACAGTTCCTAAATAAGGAGGGTTTAACATACGGATCCAAACTAAGATCTTAGTTTTAGAGCTCTGGTCTCTCTCTGCAATTAACAGTTAATGATTTACCACTACATATTCTGCATAGTAGGGCAATGTGTTCTTGAAATTCTGCCATATTACATACACACATTTTTTTCTCCTTGACTTCAAGTATTCACACATTTTTGGTCTTTCTGATACAAAAAGAATAACTCTCATTTGCTGTATGTAGAAATTTTTGCCTCCTGTGGTACTCAAGGAAAAACAAAATCTTGTTTTTAAACCCCTTTATTTGCATTAGATTAGATCTCTCAAGACTCCAGTGCCATAGATCAGCTGGTAGTGTTTAGTCACCTTCTGCACCAGCAGTTCCATCTTTTGGGCATTGAAATTGATTTTTCTCATCTTAGCATGTGAAGATCCTGAGTGTGCCCCTTGCCCCATCGCCTGAGAGTGTACACTGGCACGAACAGCAGAGGATGTGGAGTCAGCAGCTATTCGGGCACCAGAAATGGCAGCATCAGGAGCATCAGCACGAGTAGACTGTGTTGAGGTAGTTCTCCCACACTATACTATGAAAGCAGACAGTTTTGGTATACTACATGCTGATGGAAGCTGCCTCTTTATTGCTGAATATTGTGCAAATTGTTTGCTCTCTGTTAAATGTTGCATAGTTTTCCTATATGATTAAAGGGGGAAATACCTTTTTCCATATTGAACCATTCCTCAGTTATGTGGTTTGCTAAAGCTGAGCAACATGTTGCACACTTGGCCATTTTGCATATTAATTTTGCTAATTGCCATGCAACCAAAGCAACTCTTATGCCTTGTAGATTGTGTACACCTTAGAAATAATATTTTAATAGCACTGAATTAGAGGACTATTAGGGCCTATATGATACTAATATCTAAGGAGTGTGACAAAAAAACCAAGTATGTAAATTTGAGGAGTTCTTTAAATTTGTCAGAGACAAATCAATAACTTCAGTTATGTATTCATTGTCTCTGATGACATGAATTTCATCCTCTTTGATTGGTATTGCAGAATACAAATTCCTAAGGAGAAGATCTACCTAAAATTAAAATGGTCATAGTATCACTTTTTGTGTTAGGTACATGTATGGGTATATAACAATGTTTTTCATCTGGGATGAATAATTTTTAATTAAACATATTGGATTATCTGTGAAATCCACATCATATATATATTCAATGATATAACAACACATTAATTTACACATACCATGCTTGGCTTAATACCTTACATATACCATATTTTACTGTAGAAATGTTTTTGGACTCATTTAGAGCTGATATTGTAGTTTATTGGTTGGAATATTAATAAACTGGTCTGTATTAAGTGTTTATGATATACATAATAAAACATCAATTAGATCTAGTTATCTGTTCTGCAGTAGAGGAAATTCTAAAGCTGTTTGAGTAATTAATTCTACAGCAAAGTTACACTCATTCCAAACTTTCATGAAAGAATTATGAACTTACACAGGAAGCTGAAATTCTTGGAGCTAAAGGAATGAGAGCATCATTAACACATTTAATATCAAAGTGACTTTCCTGCAAAGGAGGTAGGAAAAAACTCCTGTACTATTTCAAAGTAATACAATGGAGTTCTAGCAAGAAAGGCAGCATTTCTGCTTTTTTGCTTTTAGTTGCTTTTCATTTCCCCAAGCAATAATAGCCCCCATCTATCATAAACTAACATAAAAATGTCATTAGTGTCATGCCGGACAGGAAAACAGTGTGTAACAGTAACCTAATTTCCTATATTCTAATGACATCAAATGCTAACATATAGCAGGTATGCATTAGTTGCATGGCAATTAATTGTATTTATTATCGAGTAAATGTGAGCTGTCACTGATTATTCTTATTCATTATTTTACTATATTTATAGATATTGTTGTTTTCAAAAAGATATGCTTTTGAGGGTGAAAACTTGAATCGGCTGAGAAGTTAGTGTTCTTTAGGGGCCAAATAATTTTCGGCATAATCATCTTTTTTTTTAATACATCGGAATAGCACAGGACCAGGATTTTGCCAGTAAAGCCATTTTCAAAGTGCTTTCATTACTATAATTCATATAGAAACTTACGTTGTGTATTTTTCATAGAATGTAAATCTGCATCAGCTTTTTTGTTTGTGAAAATGTTTTCACTTCAATAACTACTTACAATCTAAGGAAGACCATCAACATTAACATTATAAGTATGAAGAGATACCTACATAAGCAATTACTTATGACTGTGGAAAAAATCTATATTTTATATCATTGCCACTTGAATCATACATGTCTATGAAATGTGAATACTGTTGATACCAGTGTAGTAATTGCTGATATTTCATCAATTGTTAAAAAAGAGGGTCTGAGTAAGTAATTAAGTTTTCACAGAGTTTCAGTTTTACTGAAATCTGTTTCTCCACTGATATGCACAGAAGTGGTGTTACTGATCCTGCATCTATCAGTCAGTTGCAAAACTCTTATTGACTTCAGTAGCTCAAGGTTAGGTCCTCTTACGTAAATCTTATATGTATGAATGGAAAAATACTATCTTTAATCTGTGTATGGCTACTAGTTTAAAGCACAATAATTGTACACGACATCATCTGAGCAATGGATATGAAATTGGGGATTAGGTGTGATCCCATCTTTTTAATGCCATCTTTGATGTAGTGAAACCACGTTAGATATTTGCTTAACTCTTCTTAAGGGAAATATAATAAATATATGAAAAAACTTGTAAATAACACAGGGTTAACAATATTATTGCAGTGAGTACAATGAAATTAAAAATTACATCATGTCACTTCTGTAAAAATGCTATAATTTTTCAAGCTACTTACTTAACTATGCTTATAGATTATTCAAAATGTTGCTTAAACATTATATTTCTAGCTACTTTTTCCAGAAATGTTATAATGAAGTTAAAGTACTAGAAAACAAATTAAAGCTTCATGAAGACTTTTTTTTTTTCTACAAGAAAAATAATTTGTAATAAACATGGGTTTTATTTTGTATAATTTTTAATTAGGAAGAAAATCTTGACTCTGTTATTGTCAGTGCCTTTAAAGATGTATGTTAATATCTTATTTAGAAGAGTTTCAATATTGAAACATAAATTTAAAAAATATATAAAAGTTTGCTATTCAGTTGCTAATGCCAAACTACCAGATCTTTTTTTTTTTATGATATGAGCACTCCCCTGGAACATTTTTTGAACACAAGCACAGGTGCATAAAATTGATGTTTTGTAATACGTTAAACACCAAATATTAAAAGTTAAGGGAAGTCCCTCTGCTTAAAAAAAAAAAAAAAAAAAAAAAGTAATATAATCTCAAGTATCAAGTGGTAATGTGTAAATCTAGTTTTTCTGTTTTCACATGTGAAGGCCGTGTGCTAAATAATATGTGTACATGTATAATATTACTGAAAAATTGCAAACAAGGGCATAATATTACTTGCAACTGTAACTAAATGTGTTCTTGGAATACTAGTCTCTTGGGAAATAAAAGCCATTGTATGATACTGAAGAATGAAAGATGCACAGGGGATTTTTATAATAATGAAAGGTACTTTCACTGTGCCAGTGTTCAGTTCTAATAGCTTTTATCTGACCATGGTTAGAATTACACTTTGACTCCTAGGGTGGGGTCTGCAAAAAAAATTAAACCGGTTCATTGATTAACAAGTCCTCCTAAGTAAAGGAGCAGTACGATTGGAGACCCCCCCCAGGATATGATTTTCAAATCTTACAGGGGAGCTCTCATCTCTTATGCAGGGGTGGGGGGGGCTTAGCCCCCCTGGTTCCCCTCTTAATTCACACCCTATATCTGACTGTTGAAGGGGCTGTTAATCTGCATAGGTATTGAATATTTTTCATGGGCTCTATGCAAGAAGCTTCCATTTTTAAAAGGGCTGTTGGCAAAAGGCTAGAATATTAAATGCTGTCTTTGTTGAAAAACTGTAAGGTCAATTTTGCAAACACTTGATATTGGGGTAGTTTGCATTACTCTCAGTTCCACTGGTTTTAATGGACATCCTCATCTTAATAAGGCCGTCCTTAGATGTTAAGTGTTTACAGTGTTGAAAGCTTGCACCAGCATAGCTAACTACTGGATTGTGAATTAAACTATCCTGCTTAAACATGGTTACAGTATGAGTTTAAACTTGGACAGTTAGATAAGTTTAAAGCAATTTAGATATATCAGAGAGAGAATTTTAAGACAGCTAAGAGTCAGGGCAGGACAACAGCTTATAGGATAACTCCTTCGGAGAGGCATGAGCTTTCATAGGGAGGAGTACTAAATAGAAAGGAGCAAAGTCTTTTGAGTACAAAGGACAGGGAAAGGATAGTGCACTGCTAAGAGAGGCAAAAGTGGGTTGAAAGGTGCAGAGGGGGTGGAAGGAGTTTGGTATGGGTTTTTTCCAGCTGACATTGGAGGGCGGGATGGGTAGATTGGAGCTCTCCTAAGGTGAGGGGCTCCAGTCCACCCATCCCAGCCTCCAGCACCAGCTGGAGGAACCCCTCCATTGTAGGGAACCCCTAAATTGAGCTCCCTTCACTCCTTCTGTCCTTTCCCATTCTGAAAGCAGCACCAGGGCATAGAGGGAGGGGTGGGGGAGGAGGGACATTGCTAGGGGAGACCAGCTGCAGGCTCACAGCCAGCAGCTGGATTCCCCAACCCTCCAAACCCAACAGTGAACTTCAGTTCGATCTGGGGAATTGTAACTCATAGCGCTTCCTGCAAAGTACTATGAGTTACAGTGGGGAGCTGCTTTTCTGTCTATATCCAGAGTTGAAGAGATCAAAAGGGATAAACAATGTAGTTAACCTACTGAGGGACATAAGGTTTATAAAATCTCATCCAGGGTAATGGGTAAGAATCTAGAGTCTCTGCTGAGAGCCCATTCTGTGAATGATTTCTTGTTCCACAATTTTTCATTCAGAAGTTTTTATGTTTTTGGTCTTTAAGAACAGCTACTCTGAGGTCAGCAATGGGATGTCCAGGGAGGTTACAAAATGCATTTTTAGGGACCATGATCAAACAAGACCCTTTTCTTTGCCCTGTGTCTACAGTACAGCAATTCTAATCCTGGCTTGTTTCACCTGAAGTTAACAAGTTGAAGGCATTACAATGGTATCCTCTTGGATGGGTTGGCTACTGACATCAATTTTGGCAAACGTGTAAAACCTCACTTAATTTTACGTCATAGAGCATCTGTAAGCACTGACCAGGTAATTTGCAAAGTGTATTGGAAATGAAACAACTATATGAAAGGAAAAAGAGAAGTTTAAGGACAATAGGTAGGGGAGCATGGTGTTTAAAGAGTTATAGATGTGAAAAGTTATACTGGCCATAGAAGAGTTGCTGAATAGATAAAGGAGAGAAGAGGGAAAATATTAGGTGGTTTTGAGATTTAAGAAGAATGCCATTTCTGGAAAGACAGAGGGCTGACAATGTGAGCAGTACTGTGATAAGCACATCCAAAATGCCTGGTGATCAGTTGGAGTAGTCTATTTGTTGATTGCAGAGACTGGGCAAGGAGCTTAGATCATGTGAATATGGAGGAATGGAAAAAGAGTAGGAAAAAAAGGAGGAGGAAATTACTTGGGAAGTGTAGGCATCAAGGCAAATGTTGTAATAGAGAACTCAATGAAGTAAATCTATTAATGTAAGAACAAGTTCTACAGTCCTTGCATCCATAAAAATGCAAGTGGCACAAACTTCCAAAGACTGCAGGATTTGCCCTATACATTTTGCCCTGCAGCGACATTGTGTAAATAGTCTTATATTGATTGCATTACCATATTAACTTTTCTACATTTAAAAATGATAGAAATTTTTATATAAATGCTATGTGAAGATTCATAAGCCTGGTATGAAAGATATTAAGCCAGTGGTTCCAAGAGGACATGTTAATTTGGTTCAGTGCTGCAGTATTTATTTGAGAAGTTAGAGAGACCCTTGAACATCCCTTCATAAAACATTAATTACTCTATATTACAGATGGTGCTATAATGATGTTCTAGCTATGATAATCCAGGAATTATGCAGGAGGCAACGATGTCTTAGGATATTTTTTATTGCACCAACTACATAGCTGGGATAGAAATAGATCAGCTTTTCAATGCGAGACATTCTTTGTCAGGTCTGACAGACCCGATGAAGAATGCCTTGCATTTGAAAGCTTGTTTAACTCTATCCAAACTATACAATTGGTCCAATAAAAGATAACACCTTAAGAAATCCTTGCCTTTCTTGTATATTACAGAAACATGCATCTGTCTTCAGGCAGAGCAGTATGAAAATGTTCACTTCTGTCCCCCTCACATTTATGAACCTCACATTTGATGCTTGAAGTTGTACTAGAGAGTGAAAAGGACAACAACATTTATAAAACACTTTTTGAGAAACTGATTAGAATTCCCATTTTAGAAGAACTTAAAGATGAGGTAGTTTTAATAAACATCTAACGATATTTTTAACTGGCTTTAATTACGAAGTCAATTTCCATATTTTAAATGGTAACAGAATAGTCATAAAGTCACCTTCATTACTGGCTTCATTTCTTACACCATGAGCAGCCAGAAGCTGCTAGACAGGATAGAGCATTATCCATTACGACTTTTATCGTTTCTAATTTGGCCATCCATAATGTTTCCTGCATGGCAGATAAGACTGGAAATATCCGTTATTATTAGCAGGGTTTATACATTTAAGGGTATGAACAGGCATTCATTTGAAGTTGTAAGAATTTCCAGGAAGTTTGCAACACTATGAACACTTGGTGAGAAATGCACCACGAAATGGCCAATCATGCACCACAGAGCAGGGTGAGAATCTGTATTACTGGCATTCCATAGCCCAGGGGCTGATGTATAGAGATCCCATCATGCTCTGCGTGGACCCTTGTCTGTGGAGGTTCCTGAGGATCACTAAATGCCAAGGAAAGCACCAATTGGCTGGCTGCCTAGGGTACCATACCCACCAAAAACTCCCCCTGCCCCATCATGCTAGGATTGCAGAGCCACTGTACACCTGTTTACAGTTTACACGGGCCAAGAGACTCGTTAATTTTACTTCCAACCCTGCTGCATCCCTGCTCTCCACCCACTGTGGCTTCTGGTCCAGGTGACTCTATTTTGACTTGGTTTGGGACAGTTATGAGGAAGATAACCTTAGTCATGAGTTGATTCACTTTCAAATAAATGGGGAGACTAACAAAGTAGATCTATACTTAAGTTTTATATTGTTGTTATTATTTCCAAAGGACAATTTTTGACAAACAAAGGAAACCAATTTGGTAAAGTAATCTAGAAGGAGGGGCTCTGGGAAATGAATGCAGAGATGATCTGGATTTTCCTTAAATCCAGTGAGGCAGGCCTATTATATGCCATACTCTTGCCAGCACAGAGTCAAAACCTGCCACCACTCTCTTCTTCTGTATAGATTTTTCAGCTTCTGTGCAGGCTGGTTCATGTATGGCCCTGTGGATATGACCAAAGCCTTGGCCACCCAGTTTCCAGTTCACCATCCTGTTCAGTATAGGCAACTCCATAGTAGCTTGAGATATCCCTGGCCATTTGGTGGGTCCTGGCACTATTATTTACCCACCTTGTCAACTAACATGAGGTTATTTGCAGAGGGCAAAGGGTTCTGCTGATGGCTTCACTTCAGGAGCTCATTTCCTGCAGGGACTCCCTGCAGGGGCATGGCCTTTATGAATTACAACTACCAATCTCTGTACCAAGTACCCACACACACCTCCTCGTCATGCTGCTGCCCTGCCAAGCTCTGATATTGACTTCAGGAGAGGCATTGAGGAATCTCCCCTTCTCCCCATCCATAGCATTTGCCATTTGTAGAAGTTGAGAACTAACTTTGGAAGAACCCAAACACAAGCTCAACCCTTGAATTCTTGACTAGTGACCTGATTTGTTTTGGTAACTTCAGTTTCTACAATGTAACAGCTACTGTGTTTGCCTCAAAAGTGTCCCCAGATCAAAACTGAGCAGAAACAGGCCCCTACTTCATGCCTTTCTTCCAGCCTGGCTTACAAATATCAGAGGGCATTTGTAGATGACAGGGGGGTTTAATTCTCTCTAAACTGAAGCAGTGTTTTTTTTTTTAAAACACCACTTCAATTTAGGGCTAAGTAAACCCCCATGTCGTGTACACCCATGTCAGAGCCTGATCCTTACCTACCTCTCCGGCGGCAGGAAGGGGAAAACGAGCTGCCAGTGGGCAGAGTGGTCCCTGAGCTGCAAGGGGGGCTGGTGCTTCCCTCTGTGGCAGCAGTGCCCCCCCCCCCCCAGGCGGCACCTGCCTGCAGGCACCTGGCTGAGGTGGTCCTGGGGGGCACCGCACCTGTGGAGGGAAGCACCAGGCCTCCACACAGCTCATGCAGGCAGACAGGCTCCGGGGGGTGGGAAAGATCAGGCTTGCTGATTTTTATTTATTTATTTATTTTTTCTTCTGTGGAACCTGCCTTCCCAGGCTGCCTGCACAGGGCCTGAGCTGCACGGAGCCTGGTGCTTTCCTCCACAGCTGTAGGGTAGGAAAGTAAAACTCCTCAGAGGTGTTTTACTTTGCAGCGCCCCAAAGTCATTTGCTGCGTCCCA
This sequence comes from Alligator sinensis, assembly GCF_000455745.1. NCBI lineage: Eukaryota > Metazoa > Chordata > Crocodylia > Alligatoridae > Alligator > Alligator sinensis. The sequence continues at coordinate 435,535 of NW_005843012.1, forward strand.
AAGTCATTTATGGTTCATTACGCCATTGAATGTGGTACAGTAGCTGGAATTAATGCACAATACGCTGCCAAATGTGCAAACAGCAATGCCAAAAGGTGGTGCAAGGTGGTGCAAAAGGCATTTAACCCGCTTTAAACCTGCTAAAAAGCATCATCTACAAACGGCCAGGAATACCGATGCAACAGAAATAGATATTTTTTGTCAAGGTAAGATAGCCTGGGAGATGGTTGCTTGGACAGGAAGGCCTTTATCTTGTGCATAAAGAAAGACCAGGCTGAGCAATGCAACCGCATGACAATCTGTAGAGTTTCAGATGCCAGACAAGCTTCCTGAAGCTGTGAGGGAGAAAGTGAGGAGCAGAGCCTCCTGGGATGCTAGAGGAGGAAGGTGTGCCCTGTGGCATTCCATGTAACTGGACAGGTGTTACATGTGGCACTGGAAATAATCACTCTGCCAAGAAGTTGCTGTTGTAAAGAACTAATCTTTCTTTGTGGAAAGGGTATGTTTTTTCTATGAAAAACCTCTTGAAAGCCTGTACACTTGATTTTTGCAGTGCTAACATAGTAGATTTTTTGCTAGAAATGTAATGCCTGTCCATAGCCTCATGATTCTGAAAATATCCCCAAGTATAAATCTTATTAGTTGTTAAAGCTTTGTTACATAGTTGCTACTGACCTTGAAAAAACTTATGCATTATGCACTGAAATTTAAAAATAGTCTCTAATAGCACTCTTTAGGATCAAATATGAAGGCAATGGGAAACAATTATGACTTCACTTAAATGTTGTAATTAATGCAAATAATACCTACACGTAGTGTTTTATGCAAGGTTAGAATACAACTCAACTTGAACATTACACCAATTTGATTTGTATATTTTCATCATTTTACATATTTCTACATTTACTTCGTCAGGTAGCAATTTTCTGGTATTCCTTCATAGAAGTAAAAATAATTAGATGTTGTTTGAAGCTAAAACCATAGAACTATAATCCAGAAATTTAGATCTAAATCTCACTCTTGTTGACTGACCCAAATTTTTTTGATACTTTAGGAAGATTAAGAAAGTTGAGATGTGTGTTTTTTCCTAGAATGCGTTTAACAATTCCATTATGATTTACATATACACTTTGCCCTAATCTGTCTCTATTTCTCTTTAATTCTGAAAGATTGAATTTTTCAGCTATTTTTTCAGCTAGTTTTCAGCTATTTATAGAATGAGACATGTGAGACAAGTCATTCATATATTTTGATATGCTGGATACTGAGAGAGAAATAAAAAGTGAAGAAAAGTCATTGCTTTCGACCTGCAAAGGACACATAGGGATAGTGGCATTTAAATTGTGAAGAGCTGAGTTGGAATCAAAGCCCCAAAATATTAGCGGACATTTATAGTTTGGAATTCATTCATTTAGGTGGATTGACCTTTAAGGCACAACCCTGAGAGAGGTTTTCTAAATATAGCCTGGGGCCTAAATATAATTCTTAGTGCATACAAATTCTTTTTTTGACTCAGTAATTATGCATAATAATATTTACAATAATGATCAGTAAGATAAAATTAGATTTGTGTGGGATGGAAATACATTTTTATTTTAAAACAAATTATTTACCATTTTAATGGGCAAGAATTGAGTCTGAGTTACAATTCAGGATTCTTGTAGTCTCAGGGAGATGAAGCTGCTTGACTTTACTCAGTTGAAACATTAAGACTAGGATCTTTCTCCATTTCTAATGACATTTAACATTTTACAAATATGTTAATTCAGCCAAATCTCTTATATCTCTAGTTTAGGAGAGGGTGTCAGAAGTCTTTTCCATAAGTGCATGGGAATACCAATGTTTTTTCTTCAGGCTTAATAGGCATAGATGGATCAAGTACTATATGATGATTAGAACTTGAGAAATAATTGTACATACCTTGTGCAAGATAAAAATAAATATTTTACTCACAGGTTCAGAATGCCATTGATGCTACAGGAATCAGAACTCATGGTAGACGTGATATCTTTTATTAGACCAACTAGATTTTTGCAAAAAAAAATTATTTAATTGCAAGTTTTTGGGCACAAACACCTTTCTTCAGGCATAGAAGAAAAGATTGTAAAAGTTTTCCTGGGTAGAAATGAAAGTTCCTATTTCATAAGAAAGTTGAAGTTCATATTTCAAAGGAGAGTCCAAGTTGTGTTTGGAACAGTTCATTTTATATGCAGATTAGACTCAGAGAAGTTGGAATCGTCTGTCTACCTCAAAGTTGTTTGGTGGTAAGCAGGATGTATTTCCTTCTGGTTATGGTGTTTCATAATTAACAGAGGAGAAAAAGATGGAATTCCCTTTTGGGCAGAAATTTCTTATGTGGTGAGGTGTCTCTGAGCTCTGTGATGATGAGGCTCTGTGATAATGCAAATTACCTTGAACAAAGGCAGGAGCAGGATCTCAGGTTTCAGGTGGTCAAACTTGCTTCCTCGTTGTAAAATTATTAATATTACATTTAAAAAATCAGCTAAAATTTGATATCTTTCATGTGTCAGGTATCCATACGGCTACAACCTGGATACCTTTGATGCAACAGAGCTTTGCAAGAATTCATCAATAATTATGTCTTTGCTTTCCACTGTTGGAGTAGCAAACATCTGCTGAAAGTGCAGATCTACTCTGTGCAGTGAGTGTTTAAAAAAACAAAAACAAAGTTTTTGTTGAGTTCTATATTTGTCTCCCTCTCTTTAACATCAATGTGCTTAGTTTTCAAGTAAAATATATTTTTAAATGCCAGTCCTACAAGTTAAGCATTATCAATATTAATAATCTGAAATTGATCATAGTACCAATTTCTACCTCGTTTTCACTGAGCAACTCAGGTATCTTCAGGTTTTTTTTGTAATTGATTCAAACTTCTAATGACCAAGAAGAAACACAATCCAGGTCATTGTTTCTAAGGTATGTTGTTTCTGGAGGGTAAAAAGGGTATGGAGGCTTTAGAGTGAAGTCAGCTAATCTGATCATATAAAAAATTATCTTTCAAAAATAAACTTCTTTACCAATATGTATGGACCTCATTATCTTAAATTTCATAACCTCAGAACATGTATTATTATAAAATATAGGCTATAATAGGATTGGAAACCATTTAGTAATTTTAAAAGGCAAATACCATAAAAATGAGGATTAAATTTAAATTTAAAATAAGAACATAGCTTTTACTTTCTGATGTTTCAGTTAGAACTTCTAATGTTGTGTTCAGACTACCAGGAAAGTCCTTAAGAGAGAAATAAATAATGCATAACAAAGCTAACATAATCATAATGTGCAGCATGCATACCATTGGTTCTTACTTATGTTTTATCTCTTCTTCATTTGGACAAATGTATTGGTTTGATTGAAAGCCTGTTGAAGTCAACAGGTAGACTACAATTGACGGAAGTGAACATTACATCAAGCTCTAAATTGTTACCCTTAGGCCCCCGCTATACTTTACAGGTCTAATGCAATTAAATGGTTAATTGTGCAGTTACCTTGAGACCAGCTACACGTGTAAAGTATTTATCATGCCATAAAAGTCTCCAACTAGCTATAAAGTGAGACCTAAAAAAAGTATATGAACTTTGTAGCTTGTTCCTATTGAGCTTTAATTTGCACATGTAACAGGTTTTTCCCTGAAGTTGGGAGCCCTGTCAGATGATGGGGCTCCTAACCACAGGACTAGGGACAGACATTACACATAACCTGGCTTAAGTGATCAGAAACTGGTTTAAACCGGTAATAGAACAGATGTTCGCTGCACATAAACCAGTGTGAAAATGACTGAAACCAGTTTGAGAGAAACCTGGTTGAATGTAGTATCAGATTTAACTGATTTGGGTCAAGCCAGTTTATGCAATGTCTGTCCCAGACCCCTTGCTGGTTTAAGTTAAATCAGACCTCCCCCCCCCTCCCCCACCCCCCCAGCATCCTGGCATGCTCTCTGGGCTGGGGGGGCTCTCTGCTCCATAGCAGGGCTGACCCCTCCCCTCTGCTCCCTGGTTGTAGCTCTGGCAAGACTGCAGGTTGCTCTCCTCCCCTCCCCCTCACCACTCCCTGCTAAGCAGGAATTCCCCCCTTCCCTCTGCCTTGCAGGGAGGTGTCCATGTATTAGCTAGCAGACCACATGCTGGCTATGATCTGTGTTGAATCAGTAGGCAGAATCAACAGGTAGCTGGTAATGTCCCTCTGTTGTTTTCTTAATGGGGTGATAAACATTGAGTTATGGGTGATAAATACTGTTATCCATTCCCTGCTGAGCTAATCAGAGTGTCCTGCCAGGGCCTGACCCCCCAGCTCAGTTCTGTACAAGGGAAGGGAGGGCTGCTCTAGCACCACTGACTTCTAGCCTGAGCCACTGCAGGCATGTGCCTGCTTTTCTGGGATGTCTGTGCAGTTACAAAGTGATCCAACCTAGCCAGGTTAGACTAACCTGCAAAGATTGAATCAATTCAGGCTCAGGTCTTTTGAATGTCTGTCCCTAGCCCAAGAGTGTACCGTGCCCAGTTTGGGCTGGGAGTCCTGCAACTGAGGGGACTCTCAGTCCCAGCAACTGCCAGCTCTGGGTCCTAGCAGCAAGGATGCAACTGGGGGATGTAGCTGTCCCCGGAGATATATGAAACCTCCAGGGCTGGGGGATCATGGCAGTTGTGATCCCCCAGCCCTAGGTATGTGCGAGACACCCTGGCAGCCCCTCAACTAAGAAGTTCTCAGCCATTGGAGCTTATTTCTTGCTGGTGCATGGGGAGCCCAGGGTCAGGCTCCTCCTGCATAGGCAATAAATCACGATGGGATCTCCCCCTGCATGTGTGGCATGGCAGGAGGCATGATTATGTAGATCACTCATTAGGTCCCATCACACCTTTACCCACACATGTGAAGGGGCTCTAAGTTTAAACAATTGAGAGTTATGAACATTAAGTGATATCTCTGTGCAGAAATGGTGGAATTATCTTCAATGTAAGCTGCTTTTGTACTGTGGAATCCATATAATCCATATAATCAACAGTAATTGGTGATGTGTTTGAAGTTTCTTATTTCCTCTCTCTAATTTGAAAGAAATGAAAATTTCAAAGATAGACTTTTCATAATGAATGTAAAGGAGATGATGAGTTAAACAGGCCTGGCTTACAGGCTTGCTGCCTCTGTAAACCATAATAGAGCATCTTTTGCAATTAAGAATTTACAGTAATTGCTTTATGGATACAGTGGTCATTTGTTCTACAGCTGCTGTTCACAAATTACTCAGGAGTTTCCAGAACCGCCATTGACAAAAAAATGTTTATTCTTAAGCTATGATTATCTATTTTCCTGCGTCGGTGCCCCTGAATTATACCTCTGCCCTTACAATCTCATCTTGAATACTCCCTTTCCTTACCATCTAATATCTTTACCCTTGTTCATTTTTGGTGCAATTCAAATGTCTTTAACAGTCAGGTTATACTTAGGATGAATTTGTTGTGTCTGTATTATTTAAAATAATACTAGGGTGAAATTCTAGCTCCACTGAACTGAATGGCAAGTTCTCATTGACTTGAGTCTAAATAGGATTTATCTCCCAGTCTTTGAATCTTTTATGTAGATCAGGCATAATAACATATATTTAACACATTTCTTACCTTGTTTGCACCTTTTCCGTCTGTTGCAGTATAGAATGAAGCCATAAATTCCACTCAGTGGATTGAACGTGGCATTTTTACGTAGCGCATAAACTGTAAACATTCCATAAACAAATAATCTAATAATCTTACTATTGTATCCTTTATCTTTTCACTCCCTGTTTCCTCCTAGTATTTGAATCACCCGTGAATAAAGGGCTGGTATCAGATATATACATTATTTTAGATCAGGGGTTGGCACCCTGTGGTCAATGGAGCCACATGATCCAGCCCACAGACATGAAGCTGTGGTGGACTTTGGCAGCAGCTGTTTTCCTATGCTCCCACAGGGACATGCTCCAACTGCAGGCACTCCCCATGTGCCACTGCAGAAAAAAGCATTGGCAGCAGAATGATCCTAGCACCTACCTGCCCACCCAGGGCTCTGACCCAGACTGGGTCACTCTGACCTGCAACCTAAAAAAGTAGCTGAATCCTATGTTAGATGAATTTGAGTGAGATTTAATTAGTACATAGTCTTTCTGTTGATTCTGCATACAAGTAAATTTTAGTTTCATTGAATCATGTCTGCAATTATAGTAGAACAACAATTATCCAGAATCATTAGTGTCACCATCATTCTGGATAGTCAAACACTACAACATAAAGTGCTAAAACTGTACTGTACATCAAAGTACTATACTGTACAGCTAATATTAAAAAGGAACAAGAAATAAACATATGGTACTGTGTCATGTATTAAAATCTGAAAGTGCTAGTAAACAATGTGCAGTTGTCTCCCCAACAAGCAAAACCTAATTCTGGGTTGATGATTGTGTTAATACAAAACCTTCCAGTTAACTGATTTTCTGGTCAATTGTCTTTCACATCATCAACTCTACTGCACATTGAGACAACTAGGAGAGGGATCATATATTTATACCTTTCCTGTAAAGAACCAAGTGCAGTTTTTATCACTATATGATTATATTCCTTAAATAACTTATTTATTGGAGTTGTGCAAAATGTATTTAGCTTTAAATTATTTATTAAAAAATCTTTTGAATGAAGTTTTTTTTCTTGGAAAATTCTCAAATTTATGAAAAAATGAAACGATAAATGAAATTATACCGACATTTAATTTGCTATAATTAATTTAGCATCATGTGGTTATTTTTATAGTAAAAGTACCAGTTAACTTTTTCCTTTGCTTTAAGACCTTTGACTGATACGACTTAAGTCTTTAAAAAAATAGGCATTCCACTTTCATTTACCTAACTGTATAGCTGATGGCATAATTTGAAGTTTACCCAGATATAACTGAAAGCAGGATTTGGTACAAAAAAAGGTCTTACTTCTGGTATTTTCCCTGTCTTTTACAGGTCAATGCACAAACTGATGCAGCTGGAGAGGCTTGACCTAGGCAATAATGAATTCTCTGAACTGGTAAGAAAAAGCTTTCATAGCATTTTAGCATAAGATTTTTATGCATGGAGAATTAAAATATTGATTCAAAATAATATATTAAGGATCTGGACAGATTTATTAGTAAAATAGTATATTTCCCATGACCAACAGGACTGATACTGGGGCTACAAGGACTTTTAACTTTCCAGCATACTGCTTCAGTGCAGGCCAAAGCTGGAAGTGACTGGATTTTTTTACCAGCTGATAGCTTTTGGTGGTCTGCCAGCCTGTAAACTAAGGGTGGGCAAAATGGTGGATCTAGCCAGCGGCCACACTGCACTTCCCAGCAGCTCCTGCCCGAGTTGCTGTGGCCACTCTCCACGGAGACCCCAACAGCAGTGCCACTGTGACAGTGCAAGGCCAGGGTTTCCATGGAGACCAACCCCAGAAGTGCTGGCAAGGAAAGCATGGCTGGGTGGGAAGCTGCTTCGTGGCCAGGCCTGGGATCTTGCAGTGGTGACAGCATGGTCTGGAGCCAGGGCAGAGCCATGATCCACTATCTGCATGCCCCTGCCCAGTGTGGCACAGGCCCTGGCTCTGGACCATGCTGTCACTGCCACAAGATCCCAGAGCAGCTCCCTGCCCAGCCATGCTCCCTGCCAGTGCTGCAGGGGCTGGTCTCCATGGAAACCCTGGCCCCTTGCTGTCATGACGCCCCTGCTGCTGGGGTCTCCCTGGAAACTGGCTGCAGCAATGCAGGCAAGGGCTGCTGGGAAATGGAGTCCACTATGGGCTGTACTTTGCCCACCCCTGCTGTAAACTAATTTGGTGATTTCATCAGTTAATTGTGAGCAGGCTGTGTGTTTACACCTCTAAACCCACAGCAGTGATTGGCACAAAATGGAATTCATGTTGGTTAAAGTAAAATTTTCAAAACAACCTGAGTATCTAAAGAGTTTAGGTCCCACTGACTTGTAGTGGGGGTCCTAAGTGCTGAAAGTCCTGACAGAATTAGATGATTAAATGCCTTTGAGAATCTGGCCACAGTCACTTTTGAGAATGGGTCCCTAGGTATGTATATACTGCTTCCTGGGAGATCCTGGACATGCCACCGAGAAATAAGTTTTACCCACTTGCCTAGGCCTTCAAATTATATGGTGTAAATTACTTTAGGAATGAACCTGTAGCTTGTAGAAGGCCTGCAAGAGTGCCCCAGCACCACATCTAAGCTCTGTCTCTGGAGAGTCTGAGCACAGGGCTGAGCCATGCATTTAGGTCTGCCTCAAGCTACTTGTGCCTGCTCCCAGGCTATCTATATGCCCTCTTTAGTGTGTGAGTTCCTGCGAGATTTATATTACACTTTCATTTGAACATGTGGCATGCTAGAGCTACATGACATTAAAGGTATCTGTGTGGGGGGAGTTGATGGACTACCCAGCACTCTGGCATTTTAAAGCCATGCCGTGTAGCCTAGATATACAGTAGAATTACTTAAGATGCCCATGGGCAACCATTTAAATCCTACAAGTGGCACTAGCCATTTCCCAGATCCCATTGAGTTCAATATTAAATGAATTTAAGCCTGCTTGCTAAGTCATGCAGGAACATCCTGCTCTCAGCTTTTAGCACCACATTAATGCTCATTACAGTGTTATTCATAAACTTGAATAGTGGGCTTGAAATTGACAGGAGTTAGTCAGTTTCTGCTCTGCTAATAGCATAGCACTGACAGCAGTTAGGGTGGGATAGAAGGATTAACCACCCACCATGAATGTTGAGCAATTTTCTGATTATCAAATTATGATCTGATGAAGAATGCCTTGCCTTCATAATCTTTTCTAATGGTACCCCAGCTATGCAGTTGGTTCAATAAATGATATCACCCTACAAAATCTTTGCCTCTGATTATCAGACAACGCCACTATATGTGGCTTAGACTATATCCACATTATTGATATATGTAGGGTAACTTCATGGGGCTCTGTTCATACAGTCTCTAAGCATTAGGCAGTATTATATGCATCTGCTTCAGATAATACAGGACAGTACTGCCTTCAGTTGTACAACAGTTCTAAGTATCCACATCCTGGATAATAAACTACATGGAAGCATCCTACAGTGGGAATGCAGACAAAAATTAGTGCATGAAGAAGAAGGTAAAGTTACTTACTAGTTCTGTAACTGGAGTTTTTCAAGATGGGTTGTCCCCATGGTCAGTTCAGAACTTGTTTTACTTTCCTACTACTTCAGATTCAAGTAGTGTAGAGAAATGAACCAGAACTGTGGTTGGTCCCCCACTGATCTATGTATGGTTGGTTCAGTGCATAAAGACTGGGCACATGCACCAACTGACCTGACAGTCCTGGCAAAATTCTACTATCAGGTGCATGATGCAAATAAGCACCCACAGTGACATGCTCACAAGGTCTCCAGATACAGATGGGCAAATACGTTTTCTTGCTTAGCTACAGACCACAGTTCAAATGCTACTAATAATGGTAGGGCTCTGGGTGTGATAACCGACTGGTTTAATCATCGGATCCTCACTTAACCAGGTTTTGAATGATGGTAAAAGTGTTATGGAATAGCTGGTCATAGAAAATAACCTTCAACTGAATGGTCATAAGTTGATTCAATTTCTATTAAATGGAAAGATAAACAGGCAGGGCAGAAACTAAGGCTTTCTATTTTGAAAGGACAGTTGAGAACTTTTAGCAAAGCAAACTAAACAACTCAGGGATGTGAATGTAAATGGTGGTTAGAATTTCTTTACATCAGAAGTGCAAAACTACCTAAAATATGCATCCTAAACAAAGGAAAACCTTGACAGGGTAGTTCAGAGTCCAACTGGATGAATAAACACCTCAAAAAGGTGTCTAATTGAAATAAGCAGAGTCTAGTTCAACAAAGAAAGCTATGTCTTAGAAGTATAAATTAAAGGAGAAATGAAGAAAGAAGAAATGAGGCTGACATACACTGAGGCCAGCATCATGATTAAGGGTAATTAAGTATAGCCTACAAAATAACAGAATATTTTTCCTCAGTATTCAGTAAAGATTATGATGTGAAGCATGGGAATAATGGTAATAAGTACATAAAAATGTAAATTACCACATCAAAGGTAGTAGCAATACTCAAACACCTTAAAGAGCTTAAGTCAGGAAAACTGGATAACTTCTATCCCAGAATTCTTGAAAAAACAGTACATGATATTGCAAATCCAGTAGTAATTTAGAAGCACTAACATATGACTATAAGATAACTAAGATGGAACCTGTATTTAAGAAGTAGGAAAAAGGGGTCCAAAAAATATAGACCTGTGTGTCTGGCCTCAGTGGTATGGAAAGCTATAAAACAAATATTGCAAGAAAGAATAATTAGCCATGGCATAAGGAAAACTGGATAAAATATTACCATGAGTTTACCAAAGGTAAACTGTACTGGCTAAACTGATATCTTTCTTTGATGAGACAGAAACTTTTTCTAGACAGAGAAATACAGTAGATCTCACCTATCAGACTTCATTAAACCATGTGATAGTGTCACCTGAACAAATATTTATGAGGGAGACATTGAGAATTAGTACAGAAATTGTAACATGAATTGGGTAATGGGGAGATGACAATGGTTGGTGTGAAAGAGGAAGAACTGGGTTGAAGTTATTCAAGAACCAATCTGGGGATGAATCTTACTTAATATTTTCTATAATGATGTTGGAACAGAATGTGAATACATTCTAATAATATTTTACTGATGGCACAATGTTAGAAGGCATCATCAGAGTCAGAATCTCATTCAGGTTGAATGAGATGACCTAATGATTGGGATAGCAGAAGTGGGATGAAATTAAATAGGATAAAAGGTATGTAGGGACTAATAACACATTTCTGCTATGAACTGGAAATAACAGAGAAGAAGAGAGACCTTCAGATTTTAGTCAATCACAGAATAATGATAAGCCACAAATGACACACAGCGGTGAAACAAGCAAATGCTATCCTGGGATATATCAGGCAAGGTATAGGCATAGAGATAGGAAAATGTTTTTGCCATTATACAAGGCATTGGTGAGATCTCATCTAAAACAGAGTACAAACTGGATACCCAAGTAGAAGAAGAAAGATAAATTCAAGCTGGTAGAGAGGCTTTCTCATGAGAGGAGGCAAAGAACTCATTTACACTATGTTCCACCAAGGACACTCCTGAGCACATATTACTTACGTCCTCCTGCTCATACATACAAACCCCACCAGCGCATCCCCCCACTGCAGCTATCAAGAACTGTGAGTACTTGAGAGTGGCTTCTTGGAATGCCCCTAGAGCTGTTTCACTGCATTTCTAGGTGTGGCATGTCATGGGTGGGTGGAGTGCAATTAGAAGCAGCCTGGCTAGGCAAGGTAAGGAACAGGGTGTGGATATACCCTAAAACACCATGGCTTGTTTAGTCTAGCAAAATAAAATCTGAGATAGGATATGATTGCCGCCTATAATTGTGTGAGAGAGATGTAAAGATGGTTCAAGCTAACAAGCAATATTACGTATTTGGGTAGAAACTAGCCACAAAGTTAGACAGTTTTTAGCCATCAGAGAAGTGAAGGTTCTGGAACAGCTTTTTAGTAAAGCCTCCTGGGTTACCTTACCACAGACGCTGTTTGTCAGAAGGAAAATCCTTCCTTACTAGGCACACAGAGAACGCTGCAGCAGGCCTTTCCTGCTCTTTCTTTTGAAGAGGAAAGTTTCTGTTTCTACCTAGCCTATGCCCCATCCTATATTCCTGTCTTTTTATGATGCACCTTGAAGTCTACGTCTCCCATAATATACCACGTAAGTTGCTCAAAAGGGAATCTTTACTGTTTTAAGAAAGATATAGTTTTGTTTTTTTTTTCCCCAGGAGCCTTGTCCATAGGAGAGAGTAAAGACCTGGTTTATAATTTCCATAAGATGATGTGCTGTCAGGGAAATGGCATTTATTGTTTTGTTGGGCTAATTCTGGATGAACTATTTCTGGTCAATTGAACAAGAGTAAATATATTGATTCAGTCTGAAATAACCTGAATTAAAATATTTCACTTTGAGTTTTGGCAAATCAGAAATGTTCTGAATTTGCATATAACAATTATTGCAACATAATTTCCTGCATCAACAACCATTATTAACTATAATAAAGACATTCAGCCAATGAAAACAATTTGAGTTTAATAAGTATAATATTGCTCAATACTAAATGGTGAGACTATCTAATGCCTTATAATAAAGCTGGTTTTCACAAGCTTATTTATCTAATGAGTTGAACATGGCACAGACATGCATTCTGGGAGAGGATCTTGCCTTTCTTACCTGCTGACATTACAGTCCTTTAGCCTTGAAAGAAGCAAACCTTTAAAGTTGTCATTGTGAAACTTTTCTTCGGTTTAGGCTTAGGTAGAGGCTTTCCTTGTCCCTTTCCACTTTCCCTTTGGTGGTTTGCTACTTTGAGCTATTGAGACAGACAAAATTTTGGAGATTTAGATCATGTAACAGTGCCCTAAATCCTACAAGTAATTCAGTACTGTGTAGTGTTGTTAAGAATTGTGTTGTTAAGACCTGAATTATGCCAACCTTTAATGTGTGTTCCAATGTATATTCAATCTTCCAAGTCAACACAACTATCTTAAATCTCTATAATCCTGATTTAGTTTATGTTTTCTCAGAAATTCTGTTTAATAATTTAGGACTGCTGAAGTTTTGCATGCATGCTTTTCTACTAAAAAGCTTTCTGAAAGAGCTTTAAAAAAGAGCAATAATGTATGTAAATTAAATGTATATATTGCTTAATACATTCTTACATCTAAACTCCTCATGTAGATGATCAAGAATGAAGGGACACATCTTAAGAAAAAATTCAGAATGAACAGCATATTGTTTATATTGTTTATTTTTCCCCAGCCAGAGGTTCTAGATCAAATACAAAATCTAAGGGAACTGTGGATGGACAGTAATTCACTTCAAATAATGCCTGGGGTATGAACATTTCTTTTATGTAATTATCTCTTTTGAGGTATAATTAGTTATATTTGTAATGTGTGGTTGGTGTGTATTTTTGTGCACGTACATCTCTCCCCACAGCATAGAGACAGCTTATTTTAATTTATTATTTATGTCCTTTCAAATTTGAATATGATATTTTAAAATATTATTTCACTGAATAATGGTATCTAAATGGGAAAGTATGTCTCTGTTTTAGAATTTTTAGTTCTGTTATACTTTGCTGATTTCTTGTTCACACATCTGTAAATTGTCATGTTGTTTTTTACCCTGTATGCATTTTTGAATGCCAGAGCAAATACTGTATTATGCCATCAAATTAAAATAAAGGGATATTGATGCATTTGGATTAGATTACTTTGAAAATAACTTCTGTGGCAGATAGGCTATGGAGAATTAGCAGATATACTGGGTAGCCCTACCATAAATCTTTTTTGTCAGGGTGAAAATCTTTTCATTGTATCATCTGGAGTACTAGAGTATACTTCCATGCTGTTCCTTTTGATGGACAAAATACTTGTTTCTGTCTAGTAAGAGTCCACATCTGCCAAATGGTCTAAAAAAATTCTACATGTGCAGGGAGTTCTTCATAACAGAACTGGCTGGTTTTTTTTTTTGGCCAGCACCAAGAAATGCAGTTTTGAGATACTAGATCTATTCCTAGCTTCAGATTCTGAAAAATGCAGATAAGAATAATGCAGGTAAGGCAAACAATTCTATATCTACCAGTCCTAGAGCTGTAACAGAGGAAAGGTACATCTGGTTACTATGCTAGCTTCACCCTGAGGTTCTCTCTTGAATGGCAGATGTCAGCAACCTGAAGGCCAAGGCCAGAGCCATCCTTATGGTAGGAGGGGGCAAATTGGGGTGACCGCCCCAGACCCTGTGCTTTGTAGAGACCCGCGGACAGTGGCATACAGGCCCTGTGGACAGTGCCATTGGCACATGCTGAGGGCACCACCACTCTGTGCAGTGGTCGTGTCCCCTCCTCCCCCCTCGCACAGGATGATATGCCCCGGGCCCTGGGCCCCGCACATCCCTTGAGTTGGCTGTAGCTAAGGCCCACCCCAGGTGGGGTGGGTGAGATGGGCTGGTGGTGTGACCTCTGTCCATGGAGGCCTTGGTTTCCTCTCTCAGGGGACCCTTTGCTGCTCTGAAATCCGTTCTTTTGTATTCTTTCTCCCCCTCTGATGACTCTTCATCTCTGGGCATCATTGATTGGCTTCCCTGTGATCATCATACTATCTACATTCTGTCCTGTCAGCGTATTCCTTTTTTCACAAATCCATCACATGCATGCATCCAAATTTGGTTATTTTACCAGTTTCTCCTAATTTGGTCCATCTACCAGAACCAGAAATCCCAAGTAGTCTGCAGTTTTCACTGTGACCTGCAGAGTCACTTATGTCCGTCTGGGTATACTGTTCATGTTATGGAACGGTGTGATACATGTCTTCAATTTCCCAGCCTGTGTGTCTGCTGGCTTCAAACACAGTGGGCCTTGAAGAGAACTTTCACAAACAGGCTTTTAGAAATCAATTGACTCTTGTTGTTCCTCTGAACCATTGCTCTAATGCAATATCTTCTTCACCTACAAGCCAATTTCCAAAAGCAAACCTCTAAATACTATTTGCTAACCATCATACTGTGCATTAATGCAAATGAACAGAGCTTTTTTGTGATGCTTAATGCTCATTGGACTAATCTACTGCGTATTAGCGCGTAAGCATAGTTTTATGCCGGGCTAATGCGCAGTAGAATTAGTCCAATGGGCATTAAGCATTTTTTGTGTAGAAGCGCCCACTGAGAGCAGCAGCAAGGGACTCTTTAAGTCCAGAAGCAGGTAAGAATCCCTTTCCCCCCACTTTCAGAATCCACTCCTTCTTCTTCATTCTCAGTGGATTGTTCCTTTCACTGCCCTACCATTTCCCCCTTAGTTTCTCTGTTTAGACTTCTGTATGCAAGGAGACCTGCCACCACTGCTTCTGTCCTTGCTGCTCCTGCCCTGCTTCAGCCAGGCTGTGGGGAGTTGCTGCACAGGGAGCTGGGTTTGGCCAAGGACAGCAGCAGTGGGATCAGTCAGGTTCCCCCTCCTTGCCCTGCTCCCAAGTTAGCTCAGAATGCCCTGGGAGGACCAGGCATGGAAGAAAAACCTCCCTGCTGTTGATGTCCCAGTCTGAGCCCATCCTCCCATGCAGTCTAGGTGGAGTGAGACATGAGTGGTTTTGAAGATCCCCCCACTCCTGGGTCAGTTGGGGACAGCAGCAGTGGTGGGCAGGAGAGGAGGAAAATGGGAGGGGATTTCATCCCATTTTCATCTTTCCCACCTGCGTACCACTGCTGCTGTTCCCAGCTGAATGTAGAGGGAAGGTTGGGAGTGCTGAGAGCAGGAGGGGGTTAGATTTTTTACCTGCTGTGTGGACCATAAGTCCCTGGCTGCTGCTTCTGCAGCATGGCCCAAAAGACAGGGTATGACTGTGCCATTACAGCCCCACTGAATTCACCCCTGGCAAAATTGATGTTTTGGGGTGCGGGAAACTTTTTGGGTCACCCTGAAAGATGTTGTTTTTTTTTCAGTTCAGCAATCAGAACTTCTACTTGTGTATGCTAAGGGAAGCTCTTCCACAGCTTCTTATATGTACTGTCTGTCTGCTGAAGCCTGAAACTCCTTGCTGATTAAATTCAATGGGAATTATTTGTACCTTGATTATACTTTGAATTACCCCCTAGCCTGCTTGGGAAAAAGCAGGTATCTAGAGAAAAAAAGTCTTTAAAGATTGTCATGATACCCATCCATAGATGCATAGCAGATCTGTTTGTGACATTGGCCAGAGAGAGAATATAAAAAAACAGTGTCATCCTTATGAAGGCATTTACTACTACCTCAACTCAGTGCCTGTATGTCTTATTTTTAGTTTAGGTAATTATTAGCATCAGCAATACAGTTTTCAATATCCCTTTGTTTAGGGAAAAGATCCCATGTTATTCAAGATAGATTGCACAGTTAAATATTTTGTTTGGCACACCTTTGGATTTTGTTTCCCATTTCTGCAGATAATATTTTAAAGATACATATTAACATCAGAAATATATTCAGAAAGTATTGCATGTTGATTAATTCATTTTGTGAACTTGCATTATGACCTTGAGAGGTTTGTTCTACTCTTGACATTTCATCATGCTGCATGGTGCTACAACTTGCCATACTAGATACTTTTTCTTTGTAACTGTCTTTGTCTAGTGTTGACAAGTATATTCTTGTGGAAAGATGACATTTTCTCTGAAGATCCATTACCACTTTTTAAAGTGTTTACTTAGAGAAAAGTTAAGCTAAAGTATGTGTTAATGCTGAAACCAATGGAGAGATCAGTAACAGAAGTATTAGAGCTTTATTACTCTTGCTGACTTTTTAGGATGGCTATAGTGTATCTTGAATAGAAGAGGTTAGACACATGAGTGTTGTTAAGATCCAGTCCCTCAAAGTGATCTGCACCTGCTACTGGGCTTTCTCAATTCTTCTAAAAGTTACTATAAGTTAAATGTGCTCAATAGCTCACAGGATTGGACTCCCAAATAACTTATTTAGTTTTAGCGAACGCAGTGTGTCAACCGTTTCTGTTATTTTTATTCCCGTAAGATCCCAGCTGATTTCACAATGAAAAAAATTACATGAAATATTAATATTGTTGAATGCTGGCTTCAAAGCACACGTGCACAAAACCTCAGAGTCAAGAAATCGGAGTTTGAAGTCAGTTGCTGGATTTCCAGATTTTATTCAGTGTTTTGGTTAAAAATTAATCAATAAAGAATTGTTTAATCTCTTCTAAAAAGAAAAAATAAGCCATAAAATTCCGTTACATTTTACTATGAACATATAGTAATGGTCTCAACCTTTTTAGGTCTAAGTCACCCCTTGGAAAATGCCAGCTTTTAGCTTTCACTAATTTTTTTTAATGGAAAAATAATAGAACAATTTTCCCCAAGAACAGAAGAAAACATAACAATAGAAAAGAGCTTTTAACAGAATAAAGTTCTAAAAGCATTTCTGTCTTGCATAGATTCCTAGATAAAAGTGGTCCCAGCAGTCTCTGCCTCACTTTATCCTATTTTTCAGGGATATCATTTTATCACACTAGAATTATTTGTTTTCAGTTTCCCCTTCCTAAATTTCCATTCCTAGTGGTTAGACTTTGTTAATCTTAGCATAGTAAACCTTCAAAAGCAAATGGCATCAACATGGCCCTTCCACATTCTTTGGAGAGAAGTCCACGAGGGAAGTTTCTTCTTAAAACAAGGCATTGATGTTTGACTTGTTTCTTGAAGTTTATACTGTATTCCTCATTTAACTTTGCAGGAAAAACAGAGTAACTACTATAAATTATAGCATCAGTTGAAAGCAGTGTAATTGCAAGGTAGTTCAAGTTAATGGTACTATGCTCTGTTATCTTACAGTTACTCTGTTATTAACGTGTCTACAGTAGTATTGTCACTGGACTCTGGGTTTGTCTTTGCCAAAAATTTCAACATTTCTAATATATTAAAAACTGTTTCACTTACAAGATGTATATGAATGAATTTAGGAAGAATCACAAGCAGCAGTTGTGTTTCTTCTTGGGGAACTTTTGTTTAAAGACCAAGCACCAATTCCATTCTAATACACCAAAAGTAGTTCTTTAAATGCTGCATTTAGATTTGTGAGCTGTGATTTGTCAAAAATATAGTTGACTTTTTAATGGCTTATAGCTTTCTTGGAAGTTTAAACTACATAATCTCCATTTAGCCTGCTCTTAAATCCTAATCAGAGTTTTAGATATAGCTCAGAAGGCTACAGAATTCCATAGGTTTACCAAATTGCTCATTGATGGTATTGCTAGAGCTAAAATATTGTATCTGGGCAGATTGTGCATTGTTGGAGTTAAGATCCAGTAGGTGAATTATGAATATTTTGAATCAGCACCCATAATGTCTTTGGACAATAAAGGTTCAATCCTAGAAACCCTTACTTGGTTTCAGTGAAGTCAAGAACAACTTTCTTAAATATAGATTAATTGTGCAAGCATGCCCAGTTGAAGAAACAGTGGGCCTTTGGAATTTTGAAAAACAAAATTTTAAGCAAAGATTATTAGTATTTTGTATGTGAACAATATGATGCATGATGCAACAAGCAATAGGTGATTTTTCCACTTGATTAGAATTATAGCAGATTTTAAGTGATAACCACCATTTTATTAGGCTTCAAAATTGTTGCGGTGTCTGGAAAAGCCTAACTATTTTCAATTTTGTCTTAAACTTTAGGACTTAATTTTGCACTGTTTTGAATATGGAAGCTAGTAAGCTTCCTTTTCAAAACATTACTGCATCAATGAAATATTTCTGTTTAAAAATACATGTTGGAATACTGAAAGATAAACAAGTGATGTTACTGTATTTTTTTTTTAACATCAGCAGTTCTTGTGAAATATGTATTCAACTAACACTGTCTATGCATTATCAAGTCTATAGGGAAGTTAAAACAGCTGGTATACCTGGATATGTCAAAAAACAGGATAGAGTCTATTGACTTGGACGTATCAGGATGTGAAGCACTTGAAGACCTACTCTTGTCATCTAACATGTTACAACAGCTCCCAGATTCTATAGGTGAGAAGAGCACGTTATCTTACAGTTATCAAACATAAAATAATGTATGTTATGACAGTGCAGGGGAGATGAGCCTGAGTTACCAACTAGGACCCTGATATGAATATGAACTATTGCTGGATTCAGAGGTATTTAGCTTTGTGTTTCAGGTTATCCTGAAATAGGGATATGGCCAAGTTGCAAAGTTGGCATCAGGTGGTGATCTAGTTATGGAATTCCCTCATTAAAGACAGAGTTCAATGTTCTGGTTCTGGCAGTCTCTCTGCTTATCAATATTGAAAGCAGAAATTGGTTAAATTAGTCTTCTGTGCATTTCGTAATAAACCTAGGAGTCTGTTTTAATGTGTTAAATAATTCAAAACCTAAAGGTGCTACTCCACTGATGCAGTGAAGATGCACAAGAATAGAATGGAGAAGAAATACCCTTGACTATATTATTTTCTAATAGAATTACCATATTTACTTGAATATAAGATGACCCTCAATATAAGACAACCCCCTACCCCCAATAATTAGAGTCTGTATATGGGAAATGTATACATTTCTCATACTTTCCAGGTATAAAATCTAATTATTGGAGGTTTGCCTTGATTTTGTCCTGTCCCACTGGTACACCAGGGAAAATAAATCTGGGGGTGTCAGGTGGCCACCTAACCTTCTGCCCCCCAACTTCTTCCCCCTGCAGCCCTTCGCCCTCCTTACTGTCAGACCCAGATCTCCCTGAACACATGGAAGTTAGGGGCATATTTGAAAACACTGATTTTGAAATAAACACGCCTGTAGTATTTTGCATATAGGCAAATTACTATGGTACCCATACATGTAGGGCACTGAAAGATGTGTAGCTCCTCACTCTAACTCATGGATCTTCAAAGAAAGCGCCATGAGTTAGAGCGACCACCCCCGACCCAACAGACATTCACTGTTGGGTTGGGGAATGGGGGATTAAGCTCTATTTTGGAGCCATTCCAGGAGGAGTTGTCCGTCTCCCCTAGCCCAACCCCACCCTTCCAGCTCCAGTGCTATCTACAGGATGGGGGCTGGGAGTAGAAGTGGGGGGAGGGAGCTCTGGGTTGAGGTTTGCCCAGCCTGCACTGGAGGTGGGGTGGTACTGGAGCCCCCCTGAGGGGAGCGAACTCCAGGCTAGAGTTTGCCAGAGCATATCTTTATCTGAAGTGTTTTTATTTTTTAGCATCATCAACATTTGTCATTGGGATTACAATATTAGACGTGTCAGATGCAATTTTATTTTAAACACTGAAAGCATCAATATTGTCTCAATTCAACCACTTGCAGAAGCACATGCTTAATTTTAACACTTAACCCGTTAAGCCAGTGTGTGTTCTCACAAGCTTAAAACTTCTGTTGAGGTTAGGTCAGAAGCAATTAAATATACAGAAATATATTTTCTCTCTTTTATACAAATAAATTGCCATGGAATAAAATAATGTTTATATTATTTTTTATTTGATTTCTATCATTTATTTTCAGGTCAGGCCCTGATTCAGCAAAATATATAAGGCTGAGACTAACTTGACTTTCCTTGAATATTCCCATGCTTTAGTATTAGGCAAATGCTTAGAGACGTTGCTGAATTCACAGTTGATTACTGAATTCACAGTTAATTATCTGGGATTCCTATTATTTCTGAGTGTAATTGCTTTAAAGATATGTCTATTTATGTATCATTTAAAGCCCTTAAAAGTTTAAAAGTACCACTCCTAATCAGGCTGATAAAACCAAAGTTATTGTGGAAGTCATCAGCAATTCTCTAGTTTTGTATTCATGAACCTGGGAACAGCATTTAATGTGTAGAAATTTTAGATGAAAATGTCAACTAAAACATCTGATCAATCACCCCACCATTGCAGGAATGTTTCCTGCAGCATATTCATGAGTACATTGTTCAATTAGAGATTATTCCATTAATTTTATCTCCTATCTCAGAAACTATATCTCAGCATACGAGATCTCACTCTTAGGAAAGTTTTCTTAATATTCAGTTTAATATTATTTTAATCAGACTACATCCAACTACCCTTGGTTAAATTCCTTGAAGACTGTTCCTTTGATACTTATATCCTTCATATACTTGCACACTGTTGTGCTATGGTCATATAAATATAATCCTTTTTTAGTTCTTCCACTAAAATCTTCAACATGCTAAATGGGGGTGTCATCATAAATAATGGAGGCAGACTTTTTTTGTCTCATTTTTCTTTCACTTAGCCAAAAGCTTTTATAAATGAGGCCAAGGCCACTTTCTGCTTTTTATTTCTTATGTTCTTTCCTAATGTGTTTTGTTTCCATGAAGCCTATCTTGGACATTAGAATTATTGTTTATCTTGATATTATACTATTACTATTATTTTAATATTATTTAAACTAAGCAGTTCAATACAACACTTCAGCTTTTCTTAATCAGAATGTTTTTAAATGTCTGTATAAAAAAGCTTCAAATGTTGACTTTTCAAATCTTGATTCAGGACAAAAACGTGTTTTAAAATGGTAAAATTTCCCAAAAGATGTTAATTCTGTTTTCTGACCAGCTCTGTTTCAAATACTCTATTTTGGGCCATGTGCAGCACAGGAGGGTTTAAGTTGCAGACCTCAGGCTCCTGCCCAGCAAGTGCTCCTGTCATCTCCTGCTGCAAGGGCAGCTGGCTCTGAGCTCCTCCTTCCTTCTCCAGCTTCTGCTTTCTGTGCCTGTCCCATTGGGTGGTGGCATGCAGTGCAGTGCAGCGCAGTGTGGCACAATTTGGGAAGCTGAGGGTAAAGCTGGGGCTGTGAGAGCCTGTAGTCCAGCAGTGTGGGGAGTGCCAGCATGGGCCTGTGGTGCAGTGGGGGCTCTCACCCGGGCATGCAGTACAGCAGGGAGGGTGGTGCCCATGGCCCCAGAGGCCTGTGGCCCCACTGGTGTGGCCTGTGTGTTATGCAGCCCCTGACTACTTAGAAGTTAGACAACCTGCCTTATTTCATTCATTCAGGTAAAAATCCCTAAAAAAGACCAGAATCTCTCCTCTGTACCATATGTGCCATTTAAGATGTCCCTCTTTGTTCTGCAGGATTATTGAAAAGGCTTACAACTCTAAAAGTAGATGACAATCAGCTTACAATACTGCCTAATGCAATTGGAAAGTAAGTAGAATTCATTTTATAAGCTTTGGTGTCTCTAATTTTTGGGCCAAGAGAAATATTTTCTTCTCTGCTTTGCTGACAAGATGCTGACAGATCAGGACAAACACTGAGTATATGTTTGTTGAAAAGACAAAACTGCACAGCCTTGTTGAAATGAATGTGGGCTTGACATGAGGCTTATTTATACCAGAGTAAATTGGGAACAACTCCCTTCAGTCAATTGACTTAGACTGGTGTAAATTAAAAGAAAATAATGTGCTGTTTTGTGTTATGTTTCTCCAAACACAAAAGACAGAGAGACATTTCCATCCTGCATTACTTCTAATTTCGATCTGTAAAGGAACACATTGGAGAAGAGTAATAGTCTACTTATAAAAGTAACCAGTGTACATCTATCTCCTTAGCAACAACCTGCATTGAGCTCTGAGAATAAAATGGTTGCAGACGTCACATGCACAAAGGTTGCTTTGAATGTTTTGTAGATGTTTTAAATGAACTTTCCATGCAGCAATTAGACATATAGGCTCCTGACACATTACATTTAAGATATGATTAACAGGTTAATCACGCCTTAATTAGTGAACTGACCACACTTTCATTCAGTTAATGGTGTAATAAAACCAAGAACACAAAATGTGTAATAACTTCGTGGCTGGTTCCTATCACACCTTTAATTGAACATGTGACCAGTGTTCCCAGCCTCGAGAGTATACTCCCATGATGATCCTGGGCTCCCCCTGCACTGGTAGTGTGGTGTGATGGGATCTGATGCTCGACCCCACAATTGTGCATCCTGCCATGCATGTGTGGTATAGCAGGAAACGCGAGTGTTGTGCTTTCACATCACATTCCAGCATACCTTCTTTTTAATGTTTGTCAGTGGCCATAGACACATAAATTACAAGTTTGAGTTGCTTACTTTTGAGGAGATTTCATTCTGTTTTTATTTTTGTTTGTCTGGTGGGCATTTATGAGAAATAAAATAAATTCATAGGCCGTTTATGAAACATTACTTTGAAATATTTTTTCATATTTGCATTTTATTTAATTTAAAGGTTCCCAGGATGTTGACTAGGCACACTTCTAAAGACTGCAAATTTAAATATGGTCTTGTTGCTAAAATATAATGCTTTGATTTGTTAGGTACAGAATTACTGCATACTCAAATGCAGTCAGTGAATCTGTAAACAAACAGCATGATATAGAAAGTAGATCTCACTTATATGCCAGAGAAAACTCAGTCCGTAGATTCGTGTGGTGGCCAATATTCTCACTAAACACTTCTTCAGTAACTCCTAGTTTTACTTTAGGTAATTTTCTTAGGTCTGGTATGTCCTGAATCCATCATATTAAAGTTTTGGAACCATTCTTTTTACTTTTGTAGAAAAAAAGATAGATTTAAATATGCTTTGACTCAGAAGAACAAGGTTTCCTGAACCACATTAGTCACAAACCTATATAAGTAGAATGTTACCAAGCCCCCACTTCTGCCTACGCTTTTGCTGGTTAACTAAACTAACCGTTAATTCTAAATTCGATACCATTATAACTATAAGCAAGGAAGTCTCAATTGTGGTTTCTTACAGATTACTTTGTGCTGGGTCATTTCATTTATGTGTTATTCAGTGGTATATGGCAATAGAAGTTGAGTGAATCTTGTAAGAGAAAATTATGCAAGATAGCTCATGTAGTGGTAAATATCAATAACCAGGAAGAGCTAGAGATGCTAGAAATTCTAGTGGGATTATCCAGAATGATTTATACACTCCCTGGTATTAGCTTTTGTGACTTTTTGCAATACAGTTTTTAAAAAATAATAATAAACTAGGCTGTCATTAGAGCATGATCTCTTTGATTGAATTGTTCAGCGTTAAGAGGAATCCCCTGTACTGTCCTTTTTTGTGCCAAATATATGCTAACTATTGTTTGTCGGGGAGTGTTAATTAGATCTCAAGAGAGAAATACTGCAGTGCTAAGAGCTATTTTTGTAGAGCACTAAGGTAATCAATTAATTCTGTCACATCATTTTTTAATCATAATGCTTCTTAAATGTAAGGGGCTGGTAGGATTAGAGGTGAAATTATGGGGTCCCCCCCCTGTATAGCAAAGACTGCATTTACTTTCTGTGACTCATTCATTAGATGACTTTCTGATAGGTCCTTTTCTCAAAAGTGGTAATCATGGTACCACTGTGGAACATGTTATTGTGACATAAAAAGCAGTAGTGTGAAGGAGGGAAATCTTTCTCATCATGAGTTACAGAGCACTTTGTCATCTTTAGAGTATAGGTTGCCACCATCACCTTTTTTGGCAGTCTTATTAAAGCAGCCAAGGTTGAAAGGCGTTTAATGTTTGGCTCTGCTAGGTGCTGTGGCCTCAATCAAGCAGAATATTTAAGTATGTGCTGAACTTTAAGCTCTGAATCGTCAGGGCCTTTTCAAAGGCAGAAATAAAACGGCTTACCTAGATACGATATCCTGAGGTCAAAGTTTATGCACATGAAAATGCTTGCTGAAAATTGGATGACAGAAGAAGAAAAGTAATTCATGTGTCAGATGGGAAGGATGGTAGTGGGGCATCAGTAGGATGGGAACTGCCACTTAGGCTAGATGAGGTGACAGCACTCAGTACCAGATGGTTCTGAAACACGCATCTTGTTTGACGGTGGACAAGTGTTAGTGGATGTAAATATTTTTTAGGTTTTTCCTGGGGCTGCTAATTGGGCACTAAGCTTACAAGGAAAGAAGATCTGTGACCAAAGGGAGATAGGAAAGTGAGGCTGGGTGGTGGCTGCTGTTTTTCATCTCTTCTCACTCATCAAAGCTGCTTTACTTGGTTTATTAAATCCTGCTCCTTTTTTCCCCTAGGATGGCAAAATACTGTATATCAGAAATAGCGATCTGAAAGGTTGGAACTTAACACAAAGCTCAGAGATGTATATTGCAAAAGAACCAGTGACCCAGGTAGTACGTATGCCTGGTGTGTCCTCGTGGCTCTGTTAAAGGAGTGAGGCTGCCCCAACCCTTCTCATTTTCTTCTCACTGACCTGGCTGTGAGTAGGAGATCCTCATATTGCCACAAACATGCTATCTTTCTCAAGAATTTTGTTAAGCATCATCCAAGGACAGTAGTGAAGAACTATCTTAGTTTGCTAGAACATATGGCATCCTGCACACCTGTGACTCAGCATGATGGATTTTACCTGCTGTGCCTGTGGGGCTATGTGAAGTTTGTGTGAGAGACATCTCTAGCTCTTCCTGCCCTGCTCCCCTCTCTCCTCCTACTTGTTGCCATCCATCATGGCTTCAACCCTATTCTGGCACAGGGCCCAGAGCACAGGGTAGCACTGGTCCCAGCCCAACCACACAGCAATAGTTGCAGTAGTGATGGCAGCTTGGCAGCTGTGTACTCAGGATGCCAGAGCACCTGTCACTGCCACTGCTTCCTCTGATTGGCGGAAAAATCTAATCGGTGTTTGCAAGGATTTATCTTTCTCACCCCTCTGCTTCCAACAAAACATCTGGCAACAGATGCATCTAGTTGAGAGTGGGGACTGGGGAGCATACCTGGAAGGAAGGAAATGCAAACTGTGGACTGACTGCTAGTTCATTCTCCATATAAATATTCTAGAACTGAGCATTACATTCCTCCCTTACAATCAAAGAACTATAATTACAGACCTCATCATAGACAATATATTGGTCATGGTTGAACTTTACTGGTTGTGCCAGATCTACCTTTTCTATCAGGAGGCTGTATGGTCATGAATTTTACATCTAAAATAACAAAACCTTGGTCTTGCAGAGCTGCTAAGGAGACAAGTGATCCCTGAAAATTAATATACATTAATTTTCAGCAACTGGGGTTACTCACCAGCAACCTTTTTGCAGTAAAATAAAACAAAAGCTTCTAGAAGTTTTGCTCTAAGCTTGGTCAGAGGCTGGACTTTCTCAGATGCTTTCCTGCTATCTGGGAGTTTGGAGCTCATCTAACCATCTAATTGCTGAAAATTGGATGACAGAAGAAGAAAAGTAGTTCATGTGTCAGATGGGAAGGATGGTAGTGGGGTATCAGGATGTTGGGAGCTGCCAGTTAGGCTAGATGAGGTGACAGCACTCAGTACCAGATGGTTCTGCTCATAGTTCTATAACACACATCTTGTCTGACAGTGGACAAGTCTTACAACTTAGATCCCTTTAAGAAGGACCCATATTAATGAAAGGTACAAAGGACTCCACCATAGTCCAAGCCAAATGAAGGAGATTTTCCATTTGGATGTCTTGCCAATGCATTTCACCCCTTCATGTATATGTCCAGGATATTTGTTACCTGCTTCGGTTCAAATAAACCAAACTCTCAGTTTCATAAAAGTGTACATGACAGCCATTTCAGCTATCTGCCCTGTAATGTAAGGTCAAAGAGTTCTCTCTTATTCTTAGAACTACAAGATTTTTAAAGTTTTCATCAGAGTTTTCATCTTTAGTAGAGATCCAGTTCTTCCCGTTTAAACCTAGTACTCACAAAGCTTACAGGGCTTCCTTGCAAACCTGCTTTGATGCTGCTGCCTACGGCTAACCATAGAATATATTTCTGAACCGAAGAATGCCTGTCAACTTCAGCCCCCTTCTTAAAACCATAACTATATCTCCCAAAATGGCCAGAGTGTTTTTTAACTGTTTGGCAGTATGGCACCATAAAATAAGAAAGGATCCAGTTAGAATATTGAGAAAAAAAAAATATTTTTTTAATATGGGAAGCATTTACTGCTTAACATTCAAGTGCTCAGTATGCTAGAGCACTCTGTTCCACTTATCAGGCAGTAATGACTTGACATGAAAACTCTTAAGTGCTCTAACTTAAATTACCATATACTCTCCAAGATGACTTATTTTTGTTCTTTGTGTCAATTTGGGCCTTATAGATGGCTTTCAAAGATTGTTTCATAATACAGTTTGTGGAAATAATCTTTGAAAATGTAATATAACTACACTTGCAAAGAATGTATGTTCTATTTGATAGCTAAGTGTGGCAGTTTCATTTTATTTTGTTGGGTTGGGATAAAAGTTCAGCTTTTTCTACTAATCAAGTGTTATCAAGCATGATTTTAGTGGTATCAGATGGAAATTATACAGTTTGGGGCAGTTTCTACTGGTTTTTGTATTTCCTTCTCACACGGTAGTTATCTTCATCTATTGTATCTCTTGGTTTCTTTAGATTATAAACTGATCAGCAGAGGCATTGTCTTTTATTTCTTTTAAATGTTTAGGACCTGACAATAGGACCCTGACCTTGATTGAGTCCTTGAGGCACATCAGTACTACAGTAATAATGATAATACTTTATAGAACAAAGTGGTATTCCTTAAAATGTCTTGCCAGTTTTCCTTTAAATACATAGATAACATTGTTTAATTGTATTCTCAATACTTTCTAAAATGCATTAGATCTTTTTACATGTTCAACATTTCATTATGAAAGAGTTTGAAAAATTCCTCTTACTTTTTATTGTATGCATTTTCAATATAGTAACCTGGTACTTTAAACTTGAACTTGTTTGGTTTTTTTATCTAACTTTTTGAAAAAGTCTAACCAGTGTGTTTTGAAATTGCAGTTTATCTCTGTTAGAAGAATTTGACTGCAGCTGTAATGAATTGGAGTCCCTGCCTTCTACCATTGGCTACCTTCACAGTTTGCGAACGTTAGCTGTGGATGAGAATTTTCTGACTGAATTGCCCAGAGAAGTGAGGAACTGGTTCTTTTTATAAATTATGAAGCGTCTTACATAAAGTACCTAATCTTTCAGTCTTTGGTCACACAAACTTCCACTGAAGATATGACAGATATAGGAAGCTTCATGTGACTGCAGAATGGGGTGTTAATGTTATAGATGGACGAACAGATCCTACGTGCTTTACTCACTAGTTTATTTAAACCTAATGATACTATATCTGCAAGCAAGGCAAACCTGATTTAACCCTGTGTACGTTTCTTATGTCTTACCAATAAGTGCTTTATTTTCCAACTAAATATCGTATTCTTTATTTTCTGCTTGTGTCATCATAATAATAACCAAACTCATAACTGTTAGAAAATATCACCTCACCAGCACAAATTAGTTGTAGTAGTGGTTTTTAGGCCAAATTCTGTGATACACAACCCCATTATAGTCAGTGGGGTAACACAGGAGTGTAAGATGGTACAGAATTTAACCTAGTCTGTCTTGTCACCTCTCATTATCATAGCTCCTTTCTTAACAGAAAATACACAGGATACCTCTCCATTAAATTGTGTTTGTCATTTTACATTGTAAATTGAGGGCTTATGCTTTTGACTTTGACAGTCAAGGAGAATGTAAAACAGGGAGACTAGAATTGGAAATGAGTATTTAATTAATGTATGCATATTATAATAATAGAAAGTATATCAGTCAAGCTGTATGAAAAAATTAGATGTGTATACATTCACCTTAATGTAGCAGCAAAGTACTGACAGCAAACAGGTTTAATTATAACAGAAAAAGTTGTTTATGGAGTTGTTAAAGAGTAATGCACCTGATCCTGCTCTCACTGAAGTCAGTTGGGCCCAAACTTTTTTCTTAGAGAGATGCACTGTAAGTGGTAATTATCTTAATAATTTATTTTAAAGATGTAGTTAGGCCACGTAACCCTTAAAGAAGAATAATTGATGAGGACTTTTTGCAATTTGAGTATTCTAACTTCTTGTTTTTCATGTTTATAGATTGGAAGCTGTAAAAACGTAACTGTTATGTCTCTGCGCTCTAACAAGCTTGAATTCCTTCCTGATGAGATTGGTCAGATGCAGAAACTGAGAGTGTTAAATTTAAGTGATAACAGGTACATTTTGTGTAATTAAATTATTCTGCCCTAGAAGCTGTTTGCTAAATGAAGATTTTAAGCTATTCATGGCTTATAGATATGGAAGTATTTTTCTTTCATCTACAGGGGCAAATTTGGTTCCATTGAAGTCTGTAGAAAAATTTTAGTGGAGTCAATATTTAGTCCTCATCTTGGATGGTAAAATCCTTCTCCACTGGTATTATGTGAAACTGCCCACTCATGTGCATGATAAAATTACTTTAAGAACCTTATATAAGCTTTATGATACTGTTATTCCTTTCATTAAGATGCTCACATCCTGATATATGGAAGACCAAGGGTGAAATCCTGATTCCATTGAACAAAAGTCCCCATGACTTCAGCGGAATCATGTTTTCACTGAAAAGTCCAATCCTTTTCCCCTTATTCATATAACTGCTCCTATTGAAATAAACTGAGCTGCTTTCATAAGAACAAGATTTAAGATTAGAATGATTTGCCCCTTCTCTGTCCCACGCACACATTAGGAAAAAGTTTTATCTATAAAATTCACATGCCCCAAAAGACATTAACTTTAGAGCTTTATTCAATAGTGTGGTAAATGTTACATGAAAGAATATTGTCACTGATAATCCTTGTCTGAAAATACAGGAAGGCCTCACGCTTCCAAAGCATAAGGGGTTGTTAACTGAAATTAGTTTTCCAATTAAAGAAATAATGAAATAACAGAAAAATATCCTTTAGTACTTTGTTAACAAGTACTTTGTTAACAAGTATCTACTTGCTTCCATTGGAGCATTTCTGCATTTTAGTTAGATGTCATGGAGTCTGATTCTGGCTTGACATCAGCCTATATCACAAGTCATTTCCCTGAAGTCAAGTGAGTTACACTGTTGTTAAACTGGTGTAAAAGCAGAATCAAGCTGATGGAAAGATGGCAGAAGCACTTCAGATGAAACAGGAGCTAAACCAAACCTTACATTTTTTTTCAGGATCTAAAAGACTTTTGTACTATTTGTGTGTTCTTTTAAAAAAAATAATTTTCACACTTTGGTTACTGTGGATATCAGCTGCGACTAAAAGTAGAATTACCAAAACTCCATGAAGAACGTTTTACCTCCAGCCTGGGATAAAGTTGAAATTATTGAAAAATCCTGGTTTTGCATATTTCTAGTCTGAAGTGTTAGGATAAATTTCAAATAATCATCTTCATGTTTGGATGATTTTAACTGAAATTCAGTTGTCAAGGTTTTCCCCATCAGTAATCATACATTAACAAAATATTAATCATATATAAAAGTTGCTTTTGGCATCATTCCATTATCTTGAGAACAAATAGCACATGCTTAGTTTCAGATTTTTCTTGCAGAAGACCTAAAAACCAACATCCTTTTTTTACAACTTACCCTAAACAGACCTGATGAGGAATTAATTCGTGTAGTATTTCTGATACTAATTCTTATTAACAGCACAGTTGTTTTCATTATATATTGTATATTATTATATGCATATACATCTAAAGCTATGATAATTTCTTTGGTGACAGCATGGAGACCTGCAGATCTCAGCTGCCACTTCATCTAGCCCATAGAAATCAAAGATGGAAAAGGCCCATTAGATAATTAAAGCATTCTTAGTCAAGATTGTTTCTTATTGCATATTTTCTTTTTCTGTCATGTATTTTCCAGTTATACAAGTGTTTTCCATTTATAGACAAGAGCAAGACAGTAGCAGTGATTTATATCAATAACCAGGAGTGATCCAGTAAACAATATTTTGTTGATGATAAAGAAAAATGTCAATGATTATCTTCTTAAGCTTTTCCTCTATGCATATGTTACTGTTATCAGTCTGTTTAGAGTTATACTGACGTCTGTGGACAGAAGTGTCACAAATATCAGTCATCTCTTTTCTGTGAGCTTGATTGCTGACACGTTTCTTTTGTCAACACCACACAACTAAATGCCCAGTAATTTTCATGTTGTGTTTTAGATACGTCAGTCATTACACAGGTGCTTATTTTGAACATCACCAAAATTAAGTAGAGATGTTTATAAATTCAGAAAGTATTTCCAATATGTATTAGGAGCTCAGAGCATACACACGCACACACTGCTTTAGCTGATATTCAGTATAGATTTTTCCAGGTCTTTAAGGTTAACCTGCTTGGGAAAGAGGTACAAGCAGACTTTTGAAAACCTTCTGTAGAGTCTGTGTTGTTTTTTTATTGAGAATATAACAATATGCTTTAGTACTGAGCATGCAATATTCAGCAAGTGGTTCTGCTGAATATAAGAAAAATGACTCATCAGGAAAGAAAAGTATATGTCCATGGTTTTAAAATAAACTGCCAACATGAGCATTTCCTTCAGCACCTAAAAAGACTTTCCCCACCCTTATCATCATTTAATATCATTTGTATTTGAGAATGCCTAATGATATTTTCTGTAACTTTGAGGACAAAAGCAGTGTCAGAATTTATTCTAAATTTTTAGTTTTATTAAATGCATGGAATTAATTACTGCAGAGATGATTAATGGAATACCCTGGTTTAAACTAGAGTATCAGACAGAACCGGTCAAGTCACTAGTTCACACTGAACAGTCAATAACAGAGACAAATGGAAGCATTAATGACAATCCTAGCAGAGAGGCGATGAGTCTGTAGGTCATACTTCCACGTCATGGAAGAGGCATAGAAGGTAGTCTGTGAGTAAATGAGACTTCAATAAAGTGACTAAAGCCAAAAGAGGTATTGCTGGTTTCTGGGAATCAGATGCCTATTACTGAGCTTTGAAAGCATTCTAGATTTTAAAATAACTTTACAGTTAGCACATTTGGGAATTTTGAAAACTACTCCAGACTAGATTTATAGACATGCCTAGAATCACCAAAATGAACTGACTCATATAGCAGAAAGGATCATAGGATCATAGGTAAGTATGGCTGGAAGGGATTTCACAAGGTCATCTAGTCCAGCCCCCTGCTTAAGGCAGAATCATCCCTGACTAAACCATCCCAGCTACGTATCTGTCTGACCTGTTTTTGAAAACCTCCAAGGATGGAGATTACACAATTTTTCTAGATAGAATGTTCCAATACTTGACCATCCTCATAGGCAGAATGTTTCTCCGAATCTCCAACCTACATTTTCCCTGCTGAAAATGGGTAGTACTTAACTGTAGCTAACATAACTTCCCCAGTGCTCTTTTAAACATAGGCAAATTAGATATTACTTAGCTGTTACAGTGCAGTACTCTACAAATTACAAGCAGAATGTATTCTAGGATTAAAGAAAAGGAACTGATCCAAAGTCTTTATCCAAATTTGGCATAAGCCCCTAATTTATAACATATGTTAACAAACGGTATTGTCTGTTATTGACAGTTTGAGACTTAGGGGTATAATTAGAAATCCTTTTTGTTGATTTTGTTTTTGTTTTTTCTCTCAAGAAACTACAGGGGAAATTTTGGTTTTCCTTTATTTTCTGGAATTCAAGAAAACATTTTATGGGTGGAAATTAAGCATTATACAAGAGAACATATTGTTCCCTTCTTGACATGGCTATTTGCAATTTACTGTAAATAGCCGTTTTACTAAATAAACAGTCAGGGATTAAGGCAATAGCATGCTATCAAAATATTGCTTCATGATTAACATTGTATGCCAGATAAATAGTTTTACTATGCCTATTTATATCCATTTTGATTTTGTATATATAGATATAAAAATAAATGCAGATTATCTTTGTGGCACTGATGGTTCATTCATTCTTCGCGGGTGAAGATGACCACATCCAGTGGGGCGGGGAGGGAGAAGTGAGAAAAGAAATGGGAAAGAAACAGGGAGAGAGAAAAGAGGGAAGGAGAAAAGAAAGGAAAAAGAAGAGAAGAGAGAGAGGCAAGAGAAAGGAGGTGGGTGGAGGCTAGGTCACGTGGGTACATAGGTGATTTATAAATCCAATCTTTGCCTTGAACAATCTGCTGCAGCAGGGGCAGGAAAGAGATGAGGGCTCAGTACGTGAGGTTTTCGTTTTCCTGGCCATGTGTTTCTTCATTGCTTCTGCTGTGTGTTGCTGTTCAAAGGCCAGTACTCCATTCAGGACAGACAGTTGTGAGTGATTTGCTCCCATGACTCCAGGTTGATACCGAAACCCTTTAGGGACACCTTTAGGGTGTCTTCATACCACTTCTTTGATGCACTGTGAGAGCGTACTCCATTTGACAGTTTACCATAGAAGACATTCTTCAGCAGGTGAGTGTCGGGCATTCTTGAAAGGTAGCCAGCCCATCTTAGCTGTGCCAGTTTCAGTAGAGTGTGAATACTGGTGAGAGTTGATCTTCCGAGCAGCTTAGTGTCCGGAATCTTGTCCTGCCACTTGATCTTTAGTATCTTTCACAGGCAGCACAGGTGGAAGTGGTTTAGTTTCTTGACATGATACTGGTAGATGGTCCTAGTTTTGCAGCCATAAAGGAGGGTTGGGAGAATGATGGCTTTGTATACCTTCAGTTTTGTCGACATTCCAATGCCTCTGTGATCCCAGACCGACTTATGGAGCCTGCCAAAGACTTAGTCTTGCATTGACTTTGTCGTTGATGTGGACAGCACAGGAGAGCATGCTGCCTAGGTAGACAAACTTGTCAACCATAGACAGTTGTTGGCCTTTAACTGAGATATGTGGTTCCTGGGGTGTTGTGCTAGGCACAGGTTGAAACATCACTTCGGTCTTCTTCATGCTAATAGTGAGTCTGAAGACGTAGGCTGATGAGAATAGATCCATGGACTGTTGCATGTCAGCCTGTGAGCTTGTGTATAACACACAGTCATCAGTGAAGAGGAAGTTGCGAAGTGTGGCTGTCTGGGCTTCGGAGTTCTCTCGGAGCCTGTGCAGGTTGAAGACGTCTCCGTCAGAATGGTACTTGATCCCCATACCAAGGTCATCATCTTGGAAGGCATCCAACAGGATGGCAGAAAATACCATGCTGAAGAGGGTAGGTGTGAGCACACAGCCCTGCTTGATGCCATTTTTAACTGGAAAGGGATCAGAGCATTTGCCATTTGCAAGGACACATGCCATCGTGGAACTGTCAAACCATATTGATGAATTTTCTGGGGCATCTGTACTTCTTCATGATTTCCCAGAGGCCTTTGTGGCTCACCATGTAGAAGGCTTTGGTTAGATAGATGAACGTGAGGAGAAGGTCGATGTTCTGTTCCTGGCAGTTTTCTTGAAGCTGCCAGGCCGCAAACACCATCAGTGGTTCCATGTCCTTTTCTGGAGCCGCATTGGCTCTCAGGCAGTAGGTCGTTTTGATAGTTATTGAGCCATTTGAGGAGAACTCTCGTGAGTATCTTGCTGGCAGTTGAGAGGAGGGAGATGCCCCTGTGGTTGTCACAGAGTTGGCAATTTCCCTTCCTCTTGTACAGGTGGATGTTGGAGGCATCCTTGAATTCTTAAGGGACTACCTCCTGCACCCACATACTGCAGAAGTTCTTAGTTAGTTTCTCCATGAGGTCATGACCACTTGATTTGTAGACCTCTGTTGGCATCATGTTGGCTCCAGGAGCTTTGCCACTAGACATTTGTTGTATGGCCTTTTGGACTTCCACAATTGTGGGCGGAACTTCAAACGAGGTGTTGACAGAGATTTGAGGCAGCTTGCGAATGACATTCGTGTTGACAGAGGAGGTCTGATTGAGGATGGTGCTGAAATGTTCAGCCCATCCCTGGAGGATCTGGGCCTCGTCAGTTAGCAGCGTGGTCCCATTGGCAGACAGCAGAGGGGAGGATCCAAAGACCCGCGGACCACAGACAACCTTTTAGGCATCGAAGAACTTCTTCACATTGTTTCGGTCAGCATAGTGCTGGATCTTGTCTGGTTTGTTCTTCAACCATATGTCCTACATCCCTCGCAACTTGCATTGAATGGTTTTCTGTATCGAGCTATAGGCATGTTGTGCTGACATGGACTTATCATAAAGGTAGGCTCTGTGGAGATGTTGTTTCTCTTCCAGCACCTGTGGTATCTCATCATCATTTTCATCGAACCAGTCTTGGTGTTTGCGGATGCTTGGTCCCAGGGTCTCAAGAACTGCAGAGTGTAAGCTTCACAAAGCCGCTTTCAGTTGGCTTCTATGGAGCTGGAATAGAATGGTGTAGCATGAAGCTGATCTTTCAGATGATTCACAAAAGACAGCCTGGTGCTGTCATTTATCAGACCAACAGTGTTGAGGCGCTTAGGCCCACTTCGTCCTTCTGGACTCCATCTGGTTTGAATCGTGATCTTTAGTAAGGAGATGATGAGTCAATCATCAGTCCAGCATTCAGCGCCACACATTGCTTTGGTTATATGAACATCGCATCTGTCCCTCCTTTGGATGATGACAAGTCAATGAGATGCCAGTACTTGGAGCGAGGGTGCCTCCACAATGTCTTCTTCCAGTTGGGGAGACGGAACACAGTGTTAGTAACCAAGGGCTCAAGTTCAGCACATAATTTGAGCAGGAGACCATTGCCATCACAGCTTCTGATCCCATGCTTCCCAATGACGCCATCCCAAGCTTGGCAGGCAAAGCCAATCCTGGTGTTGAAGTCCCCAAGGAGGATGAGACAGTCAGACTTCAGTACAGCAGCGATCATGGAGTGGAGATCCTCATAGAACTGGTTCTTGACTTTGTTGGAGTTGGTCATGGTAGGGGCATACACACTGATGATAGTGGCATAATTTTTGCCAAGCAGGGGGAGTTTAAGCACCATCAGTCGGTCATTCACTCCCTTGGCACTGATACACTATTTTAAAATGTATCAGTAATCACTTGTGTTATCTTCTTTAAAAAGTTAGTTTTTTTCCTAAAATTGTAAAATTTTAATTATGTGAGTTCAAATCCTGTTGCTCAAGCAAGTAGGAGAGGACCACAGTAGGCCTAAATGCTGTGAAGCAGGTATGATTCAAAGAGTGAAAGATGTGATGACCCCACACAGGAAATCATGTCCATGTTGCTGTCAATGTCTTGCTGTCTGTGGCAGCATCTGTATGATTTATGACTGCATATTTCTCATATTTTTATGAGCCATCTTCTCTCCCCTTACTGGCAAAATGTAGTGTCTGTAATATTGTCCTGCAGCAGCATGTTCTGAAAATTTCTATCTCCTATACCCCTGACTGGCACATAATTCATCCAGCACAAAACTCAGCCATAGTGCATGCTAGGCAGAGGATTGGGCCCCTAATAGGGATAAACTATTTTGTTTCTTGGTGGTTTGCTTTTGATGTGTACATTATTTTAATTGAATCATTTACATGAACTGTCCATATAACAGTTTGACTTCCACCTTGGCTAACTTAATGTTTTACTAAGTAGGTCCACATAAAAGCAAAACAGATACACTTGTTGTTTTCCATACTGTCCAGTGAGAAACTTAGGTATTTGGGAGTAAAAAGAAAGTTTTGTTGACTATCCGATTCATAAATTTTATACATTGTGCCAGTGTTACGCTTTCTGTATATGCTTATCAGAAGCATTAGTAAATGAAAGTAAGGTTGATTTAAGACTTTGCTGCCCAGTACAACTTTTTTGTTTTCTGTTCTGCTGAGTGAAAGAGGCCAGTAGGGGAGCAGAATCAGTGTTGAAAATCAGTATCGCTTCAGTGAAAGTCAGTGGGTTATGCTGACGTACACACCCTAGGTTTTGGCTTCTGATACATAATCAATGATCAATCAGTGATCAGCCCACACCCTTCTGCACTTCCTTGAGTATTATATCCTAATTGCAATGCCTAAATTTACAAAATACATGCACAAAAGAAATAAGTGATTTGGAACAGACAGCACAGCGCAGCCCAGGTGTGAAAAGCATGTTGTGATGCTGGGGGACTCTAGTTTAACTTAAACCAGGAAGGGGTCTGGGACAGACATTGCATAAACCAGTTTGATCCAAATCAGTTAAGTATGATGCTACATTCAACCAGTTTTATCATAAACCAGTTTCGGCCATTTTGAAACTAGTTTATATGCACTGAACTTATAGTTTCATAATTGGTAGGATCGGAAGGGACCTGAGCAGATCATCAAGTCCGACCCCCTGCCATGGGCAGGAAAGAATGCTGGGGTCAAACGACCCCGGCAAAGTGATTATCTAGCCTCCTTTTGAAGACCCCCAGGGTAGGAGCAAGCACCACTTCCCTTGGAAGTTGGTTCCAGCTCCTAGCTGCCCTGACTGTGAAGCAGTGCTTCCTGATGTCCAGCCTGAACCTACTCTCAGTCAACTTATGGCTTTTATTCCTAGTTACTCCTCATAGTGCTCAGGGGAACAGGATCTCTCCCATTCCCTGCTGGTCCCCCTTGGTAAGTTTATAGATGGCCACCAGATCCCGTCTCAGCCTACTCTCATGGAGGCTGAACAGGTTCAGGTCCCATAGCCTCCCCTCATAGGGCCTGCCCTGCTGCCCCCGATCATGCAAGTGGCCCTCCTTTGGACCCTCTCGATGCTGTCCACATCCCTCCTGAAGTGCGGCACCCAGAACTGGACACAGTACTCCAACTGTGGCCTGACCAGTGTCACATAGAGGGGGAGGATCACTTCCTTGGACCTGCTCGTGATGCATCTTTGGATGCATGGCAAGGTCCGGTTGGCCCTACTGACTGCATCCTTATATTGGCGACCCATGTTCGAATCAATAATGACTCCAAGGTCCTTTTCTGCCTCTGTGTTGACAAGAAGGGAGTCCCCTAGCCTGTAGGTATGCTGCTGGGGCTTCCTCCCCAGGTGCAGTACCTTGCACTTGTCAGTATTGAAACCCATCCTATTCTCATCTGCCCACCCCTGTAACCTGTCTAGGTCTAGTTGTAGCCTGTCCCTCCCTTCTAACGTGCCCACGTCTCCCCACATCTTAGTGTCATCTACAAACTTGAACAAGGTGCTTTTCACCCCCTTGTCGAAGTCGTTGATGAAGATGTTGAACAGTGCAGGTCCGAAGACTGAGCCCTGGGGAACCCCACTGCCCACATCCCTCCAGGTCAAAAATGGCCCGTCCACCACCACTCTCTGGGTGCCAAATTGCAACCCATCTGACTGTGTAGGCATTGACACCACAGTCGCCTAATTTTTTGATGAGAATGGAGTGAGAGAGAGTGTCGAAGGGCTTCCTAAAGTCCAGAAAGACTACGTCCACTGCTACACCTGCGTCCAAGGATTTTTTGACCTGGTTGTAGAAGGCCACCAGGTTGGTCTGACAGGACCTGCCTCTAATGAACCCAAGTTGGTTGCCCCTAAGCATAATCTCCCCTGCTGGTCCCTTGCAGATGTGTTTCTGGATAATTTTCTCAAAGAGCTTCCCCAGGACCGAGGTAAGACTAATGGGCCTAATTTCCCGGGTCCTTCTTCCTCCTTTTTTGAAAATGGGGACCACATTGGCCCTTTTCTAATTTTCTGGCACCTCACCAGAGCACCACGAGTGCTCGTAGAGCTGTGCCAGGGGGCCTGCAATGTCCTCTGCCAATTCCCTCAGCATCCTTGGGTGGAGATCATCTGGATCTGCTGATTTGAAGATGTCCAGTCCCACCAGAAGTTCCCTGACCAGGTCCTCTCTGACCCTGGGCCCCGCTGTGCCTCTCCTGAGTTCATCCAGGATTCCGGCTGGGGGGAGGTATGTCCCAGTCTCTGCTCAGAAATATGGAGGCAAAGAATTTGTTAAAGAGGTCAGCTTTATCACCTGGTGCAACCACCAGATTGCCAAGCACGTCCTGCGGGGGCCCCATGTTACCCAGTGCCTTCTTTTTACTCCCTATGTATTTAAAAAA
>NW_005843012.1:474241-474471 GCF_000455745.1 Alligator sinensis
CCCTTTGGCCTCAGAGGATTGTCTCCTTAAGGAACAACCACTCATATTGGACTCCCAACTTTCCTCCCCTCCAGGACCTCAGTGCCTCTCCGACTAATCTCCTTAATTCATTGAAATCAGCCCTCCTGAAGTCCAGGGCTGCTGCCTTGCTGCAGGCCTTTGACACCCTGCACTGGATGGTGAATTCCAGTACGCGATTATCACTATCGCCCAGGTGGTTGAGCACCTGC
>NW_005843013.1:0-303 GCF_000455745.1 Alligator sinensis
GGTCCCCCTGCCCACCCCCGGCCCCCAGGGGCTGAAGAAGAGATGGAGAATGAGCAGGGGGCTAGAGACCAGTGGGAGAGGGGTGGGGGGGTAGCAGTCGCCCCTCGGGGGGCCTGGGACCCTGCAGCCAGGATGGCCCATGTGCTGTGAGGGGGGGTGCTCTGCCCTGTGGGGGGCAGGGGACCATTGGCAATGCATAGGGGGTGCACATGCGCTCCCTGAGCATGGCAGTGCACCCCCTCAAAAAAGGTGCCGCTGACACTGTCGATGGTGCCTGTAGGCAGTTACCGTTTGCCACCCCAC
>NW_005843013.1:333-5056 GCF_000455745.1 Alligator sinensis
CACTCTCGTCAGGTCCTGGGGGTCGTCTGGGCCCCCTGCCACTCACCACCCCTCCCCTCCCCTCCCCTCCCCTGCTGCCAACAGTGCCGGCGGCGTCTGCGGGACCTCCCCACTTACCACTGCCACCACGCTCCCACCACTGCCAGCGCCACCGTGCCCTGCCAGCCACCGGGGGCATGCAGCATTCATGCAGGGGACCCATCCCACCTAAGCAGCCCCCACACCCACATCCCCCCACATCCCTCCACACCAACCCACATCCTCCCACCCCACTTCTCACCCCCTCCTGCAAACCCCACATCCACCATGTGATAAGGAAACCCAAAGCAAACATTAAAACATATAGCTATTTAGGATTTATTTTATTATCATGCTAGAGACACTGATAGGCTTCCAAATTTCATTAACATTGTAAATATAACAATAAAACATTGCCCATCTGATCAATCCCCCTTTCTCTCTCTCTTTTGTTCTAAATGTGGGTTTTGGGGTATTTTAAAAAGTGAATTTGGGATGCTGCTTCAGCAGTCTAGCTAACACAAGGGGCTAGTGTCTCCAGATACCAATTGCCTGGGTCCCAGAAGCTCCTAAGGTCAAGTAACCCTGAGCTGCTGGCCAGAGCAGGTTTTTCTACAAATGGGGCCAGGACAGAGCAGCTTTTTATACTGCTGGGGACAGCACAGGTGCTGGCCCTGCGCTCTAGCTCCCCCTGGCCGCAGATCCGGGAGGAGCCAGGCAGGGTTATTTTGCCCCAACTGGCACAATTTGCTCAACAACAAAGTGCATGTCTGAGCATGTGCACTGAGGCAAAAAGCCCCAGCTCAAATTTGCACTGCTTCTACATGAGCTGCTGCAAGCACACATGCTTGCATGTGTGGACGTGCCCCAAGAGTGCAAATGAAAATAGGGATGCTTTAACGTTTTCAGACTATAAACATGAATGTTTAGCGTCACATGTATAAATTATGGGTCTCCCTCTTATCTTACACCACTCAAAATTCCTTCCTGGATCAACAGAAAGTCAACCCACAGAAAGTCAGTGATAAAGCCAACAAGTTTCTAAAAAAAAGTTTGTATGAATCAGCACCTTCTGATCCCTGAAAAAAGACTATAATCAGAAAGTCCTTTTCAGCGCTGAAAAGGGCCGCCTTCCTAAGCACCACAGACCTGCTCAGGGCACAACATGGGCATTGAGGGCCCAGGTCTCATTCCACCTATTAGAGGTAAAATAAGTTCTTAGTGTCTAAGAACAATCCTATTCCACTCTTCTTGAGCACCTGGGAAAAAATGTGAACCAAAAAAGGGTGGAGGGGGTCATCCTTCTCAGTGCTTTCTCCAGTTTAGTCTTAATGTGCCTGCATCATAGCCTTAGAAAAATAGATGCATTCACAGCTTTTCAGAAACTCAAGTGGCATGGAATAGGATCATATTTAGACACCCAAGTACCATTCACATATCTATTAGTGAGATAAGGTGTGACACTTCATCTTTTGTGAAGTCAAGGCATGACTTGGGGAGTGTACAGAAGTGCTCTGTGCACGTTTGACAGTACTAAATTTAAAGCACTTTTTATAACATTATAAAGTTACAACACTCTTAAATGTAACAGAAATGCAGTGTTTGGTGGAGGGGAGGCCTCTGAGCCTCTCTACACTTTCTAGGCTAGCAGGCAGGGGGCACTTTGCAGCCTCATGGGGCTTGTCCACTGGTCAGAAATTTGACCATCATATACAAGTTATGTAAAGAGCTGCTGGTTGCTAAAGTGCTGTAAAATACAGCACTTCAAATTTAATACCTCATTTAACAAATTTAATTTAAATTTGAGGTTAATTTAAAATGCTGCACCTTTTTTTGAAGTGCCATAAAGCCACGCCCTTCTGTTAAGTCACAGCAATAAAGTGCTTTAAATGGCAAAAAATACAACTTATGTATACATCTTAGTCATGCATCTCTCCAATCAATGCTCACTTAGCACAAGCTAATGTGATCAGACTCCAAGGGGATGTCTAAGCCCTCTCCATTCCATGCCCAGGAGTGCTGCTCGGAAGCATGCCCTGCTCTGCCTGTTCATTCCCACTCCACTTATACCAGCTCCCAGAAGTGAGGCAACGTAGCCACCTTAGTGCTGTTATGAGCATGCACCTCAGCTGTGTTCCCTGTTCTGCTAGCTGCATGTCTGCTGGTATGTGCTCAGCGCCCTTTTAAAGCAGTTGCCCCATTTCTAGCACTTGGTGCATGCAAAGTAGGAGCAAGTCAGCAGGGCATAATTCATGGCAACACTCCCAGACATAACAGACAAATGGTATAGACTTGCCTGACAGGAATAAAATGAGCTCCTCTCTAGGAACACATAGGGCATCGTTAAAGAGACAACCACCTCCAGCAGGGCAGAAGGCATTATGTCCCTGGAAGGTATTTAGTTACCTAAAAATATCCAGTCTCCTGCAATTTAGAGCATACCAGTTAAGTTTAGAAGTTAAAAGAAATCTCTGTACCCATGTTTGTGGGCACTCACATGCATCCTCATCAAGGAATCCCAACTGGATGGGCTGAGGATATTAGGGAACAAGGATTTTTTTTCCAAATGGGCTGTACATTGGTTAACAAAACAAACATGCGGGAAGCATACTGTTGGCAGATCAGATCCAACAGCTTCAGGTCAGATGATGCACCAGTTCAGCAACATTTTACAAGTTTAATCTTACTCCAGAAAGCCAGTGCATTTTCTTGGAAGGCTGCATTGAAGCAGTTGTGTATTTTTCCCTACCCACAAAGATTTTTAGTTCCTCATATATTCTAGGAAGGAAATAGATTCAATCAGTTCTAGTGGTGAGAGCTGTCCTTTGCCAAGAAATCTACTCCAATTTCTTCCTAGCACCATTATGAAATGAATGATAGTAAAAAAAGAAGACAAAGAGGAAGGAACAACAAAAATATTTCTTTATTATTCTTTCAACATGAGGCTAAACACCTGACTCAAATCTAAGAAAGACCTGGCAGGAAGTCAAGCAGTTTACACACATGCTTCAGATTCCTATATCAGAATATAACCACACGGTAGCATATTTAAAGCATGTTAAATACGTGCATTAGGTTTTTTCCCCCCAGAGTTATTTCTTAAGTAATACAACTGCACGCTACCTTAGGAACTCCGTAAATCAGAAACCACGTTCTCATAATCTGATTCAGACCGAGACAACATAATGGATGAAGCTTAATAACAGAGATGGGAGAGAGTTATAGTAGAAAGGCATAACAGAGCAGGATCTAAAAAAGATAAGAGCTGATGGAGGAGATGATAAATTACTTTGATGCATGGAAAGCTTCTCCAAATATAAGGGGCAATGCCATTGCTTAAATTCACCTCACACATACCCCTCTAGGCTCCAGGATGAGGCTCCTTATGTTTCAATTTCTCATCACTGATTGCCCATCCTATTCTTTTGGTTAGTTCTTAATGCCAAATAGATCTCTGACAGTATCCTCTCCTGTTAGAGTGGATGACTGCAGTTAGTGTAAAAATTACTAGAGTAGTATTAAATTGGCTAGTTCATGTATCAGTAGCTGCTTAGCCATGGCAGCAGAGAGATCAGCATAGGCTCATTTACCCTGCCAAGAAATAGTGTAGACATATCTTCAGGGTAGCTTACAACAGCAGTTCCCCTATCATAGGTTAGCACCCCAGGGTCTCTCTTTCAGTCACTGCAACCCCCTCACATGGGGACATTAGGGGAACTAACCAACTCCTCTAGGTCCCAGGCCAGAGGCAGTATGAAGCAGCCAGGAATTAGTCTTCTGGCCATTCCCTGCTGCATCCCCAGGTTGTCTCTTCTCTTCTCTTCTCTTCTCTTCTCTTCTCTTCTCTTCCCAAAGTTCTGGTTCCTCAGACACAAGCAACCCTTTAAATGTCTGTTGCCTTGGAGACTGCTTTCAGTACATTCTCAACTTCTCCAAACCCATCAGGCCCATTCTCTATAGACAAGTCCA
Source organism: Alligator sinensis (assembly GCF_000455745.1). Taxonomy (NCBI): domain Eukaryota; kingdom Metazoa; phylum Chordata; order Crocodylia; family Alligatoridae; genus Alligator; species Alligator sinensis. The sequence goes on from NW_005843013.1 coordinate 4,321, forward strand.
ACAGCAATTACATTTAATTTCTTCACTGCCAACTTCAAGGCCCTAAACAAAACAATTCAGACTACATCCTCTGACACACTGTAGTTTACACTCAAGTCCTACTATGCCCAACTATCGCAGGCTGTCTGTTCTTCTCTCTTCCAGCGTCTTCACAGCTGCCCTTTCCGCTGCTTCTTAGATGGGCAACCCCTGCTTAACGCTGTTGCTATTTTGCTATAACACTCATTTTAAATTGATACCTGGTTTCACCTAGCACTCAGCGAGTTTTGTTATCACACTTATGGTCACTGTCCCAGGGGAGCAGGGGCGACAGAGGAACTCCGGGTCAACAGAGAGCCCCACTTACCTCCTGTAGAGCTGGAAGAGCCGGAGGAAGGGCACATGGCAAAACCACCGGCGCAGGTGATCAGCCGCGCATATATACGGCTGCGGCCGAGCAGCGGGGGCGGAGGACGCTGCCCAGAAGATATAAAAAGCGGCCCCGACGAGGCGGCAGGGCGGCTGATGTGAGGAGGCTGGAGCAGAGAGCCCTCATTCAGAGGGAATCAGCAGCGGGGAAAACCGGGGGCGGAGCTACAGGAGGCTCTGAGAGAGCCGGCTGCATAGCCGGCAGCAGAGCCGGCAAAGAAGCCAGCTGCATAGCCGACAGCGGAGCCGGCAAGGAGACCGGTGGCAACATCGATGCCGGAGCCGGCAGGGAAGCCGCCTACAACATCAGCAGTAGGAGCAACTGGGG
>NW_005843013.1:5129-11023 GCF_000455745.1 Alligator sinensis
AAGGGCCAGCAGCAGCGCCCGCAGAGGGTCAGGGAAAAAGATAACAGTGGGGCAGGGCCAATGGGGCCTCGTCGGGTGGCAATAGAGGACGGGCAGAGACCCAAAGCAGGGCCGGACAGTGGACCCTTGCAGCCCCAGTGGCCTTGGGAAGAGAAGGGGATTCGACACCCCGGCGGGTGAGCTGCCCGGGTGGTGGGGCCTGAGCCCAGGGAGAACCCCATGGCCCAGGGGCCAGAGGCACCCTTGTGTGCCTCCCGGTCCAGTAGGTTAGGAATTCTGGTTAAGCTTGGTTGCGGGATAGGCACATACCGTCACTGGGTGGTTAGAGCAGAGTTGTAAGGAGCCGTTGTGGAAGGGCCAGGCCGACGGTCCTCGCAGGCCATACACCAGGCCAGAAAACCTAGATGCACGGCGGACAAGCTGTGGGCAGGAGTGGGGAGAAGCCGAAGACACCAAAGAGGCCTGAAGAGTGATAGCCTAAGGTGGCGAGTGGCCGGGGTGTGGGGAGGTCGGAGCCCTGAGAGTGCCCGAAGGGAGACGCGACGGGGTGCCCGAGGGGGGAACCCCCCGCTGAGGTACCATCCCAAGTCGTGGCAGGCGAGTTAAGGGGACCACCTGACGTCAGCAAGGGCAGCCTGTGGGGTCCACCCGCAAGCCCAGGGCAGACACGATCTTTGGTCTGGGCGAAAGCCGCACGGGAGCGCCTACTGGAACGGAGGCAGGCACAGTCACCATCTTAGGTCATTAAAAACAATTGTGGTCACCATCTTGGTTCATCAAATACTTTTGATTTCACTTAATGCTCGTTTTGCTTAATGCTCAGTTTTTCAGGAACCAATTAAGAGCGCTAAGCGGGGGTGCCTGTATTCCATATCCACCTGGTATATTAATCAGGGATAATTGAACAGGGTTGGCTATCCCCATGCCTCATGGCCCTTAAAGAGGAAGATCCCTGCCCTCAGTTACAATCAACATGAAAAAAGCACCAGAGGGGAGAGAAATGATAGCACCCTGATTTATTGCCATAGGGAATAAATTGCCATTAGAAAAAAAATCACTTTGCTGACATGTGAACAGTAATTACTAGGTAGGGGTGCACTGATATATCAGTTGGCTATTGGATTGGCATGGGTAAAAGGAAAAATTATGTGATTGACTATCAACTTTTTTTGGTTGTTGTGGCCAGTTATTATGGCCATGTGCCCAGAGTACCTTGGTGAGCATAATCAGGTCCCCATGCCCTGCCTCTGTCACAAGCCTACGGCAGACTAAAGGTGCTGGTGAGCAGCAGGATTGGGATGGGGTGCCAGGGACCTGTCACAGGGCACCACACTCAGCAACAAAAGGACTGTTACCAGTTCCTGCTGCTGTTGCTGCTGCTGTTGCTGCCACGACAATGCCACACGTGCAGCAGGGTTATGAGCACCAAGGCTGCCTCAGAGACATTGGGCTATGCATAGGCAGGGTAAGGTGCCATACAAGAGACATTCTGCTCCACCATGCACCAGGCACCTTTGCAAAAGCAGCTTCTCTCCAGCGGCCACATGAGCTTGGCTGCAGCAGGACCTGCCAGCACTAAGATGCCATACATATGTGGTATGTCCTGGGGCTCCAAATGTGTCCAGCACCGCTGTCCACATGAGGGTCTGCCCCACTCACCCAAGACAACAGCATGCCTGAGCAGGGAGCAGGGCTGTGGGTAGGAGCTGTGGGCAAGGGGGCAATGTGCATGGGAATAAGGTGGTCATGACTTTCCTTATCATAGACCAGAGCAGGCAGGAGGTGTGTGTTGGTGTGTTATAAATGCAAAACAAACAAACAAAAAAAGTTTACTTATGCCAGTAGTTTAAAATGCCTTGCACTATTATTAAACATCAGTTATCAGATCAGTATCGGCTGATATGCCTCGTTAATCATCAGCTATTGGTATCGGCCAAGAACATCTTTATCAGTGCAGCCCTAGTAATTACTGATACGGAATATGCACTTCACAAAGTAATTACTGTATGCAACGCAAAAGCCCCCATGGCCCACCAAAAGCATCTGGGAAGGTCTCTTAACTAAAAAGGAAGCGTACACCCAATGGAAGGGAGGGGCCATCACCAGGGAGGACTATACCTCGGTTGCTCAGAGCTGCAGGGGGGCAGTCAGGAAGGCCAAGGCAGAGATGGAACTCAGACTAGCTACTCAGATCAAGGACAACAAGAAGTCCTTTCTTAAATACATAGGGGGTAAAAAGAAGGTACCAGGTAACATGGGGCCTCTGCAGGACACGCTAGGAAATCTGGTCATCACACCAGACAGTAAAGCTAACCTATTTAACAATTTCTTTGCCTCCATTTTTCTGAGCAGGGACCGGACTGGGTCACCCCTCCCCCCCCGGGACTGGACGTATTTAAATCAACAGGTTCTGACGATCTCCACCCCAGAGTGCTGAGGGAATTAGCAGAGGTCATTGCAGGACCCCTGGCACGGCTTTAGGAGCACTCATGGTGCTCTGGCATGGTGCCAGAGTACTGGAAAAGGACCAATGTGGTTCCCATTTTCAAAAAAGAGAGGAAGGAGGACCCAGGAAACTATAGACCAGTCAGTCTTACCTTGATCCTAGGTAAGCTTTTTGAGAGAGTTATCCTGGCGCATGTCCGCAAGGGGCCAGCAGGGGAGATTATGCTTAGGGGCAATCAACATGGGTTCATTAGAGGCAGGTCCTGTCAGACCACCCTGGTGGCCTTCTATGACCAGGTCACAAAATCCTTAGACGCAGGTGTAGCAGTGGATGTAGTCTTTCTGGACTTTAGGAAGGCCTTCGACACTGTCTCTCACCCCATTCTCATTAAAAAACTAGGAGACTGTGGTGTCAACATCTACACAGTCAGATGGGTCACTAGTTGGCTGGAGGGCTGCACTCAGAGAGTGGTGGTGGATGGGTCTTATTCGACCTGGAGGGATGTGAGCAGTGGGGTCCCCCAGGGCTCAGTCCTGGGGCCTGCACTGTTCAACATCTTCATCAGCAACTCGGACGAGGGGGTAAAAAGCACCTTGTTCAAATTCACAGATGACACTAAGATGTGGGGGGATGTGGGCACGCTAGAAGGGAGGAATAGGCTGCAATTGGACCTAGACAGGTAACAGGGGTGGGCGGATGAGAACAGGATGGGTTTCAACACTGACAAGTGCAAGGTGCTGCACCTGGGGAGGAAGAACCAGCAGCAGACCTACAGGCTGCGGAACTCCTTTCTCATCAGTGCAGAGGCAGAAAATTATCTTGGAGTCATTATTGATGCCAAAATGAACATGGGCTGACAGTGTGGGGACATGGTCAGGAAGGCCAACCACACCTTGTCATGCATCCACAGATGCGACTCAAGCAGGTCCAAGGAGGTGATCCTCCCCCTCTATGTGACACCGCTCAGGCCGCAGTTGGAGTACTGTGTCCAGTTCTGGGTGCCGCACTCCAGGAGGGATGTGGACAACATGGAGAGGGTCCAGAGGAAGGCCACCCACATGCTCAGGGGGCAGCAGGGCAGGCCCTACGAGGAGAGGCTAAGGGACCTGAACCTGTTCAGCCTCCACAAGAGAAGGCTGAGAGGGGATCTAGTGGCCATTTACAAACTAGTCAGAGGGGACCAGCAGGCATTGGGAGAGTCCCTGTTCCACCGAGCGCTGCCAGAAGTGACTAGAAATAACCGTCACAAGCTGGCAGAGGGTAGATTCAGGCTAGACATCAGGAGGTGCTATTTCACTGTCAGGACGGCTAGGATCTGGAACCACCTTCCAAGTGAAGTGGTGCAGGCTCCTACCCCAGGGGTCTTTAAGAGGAGGCTGGATGAACACCTTGCTGGGGTCATTTGATCCCAGTACTCTTTCCTGCCAGGGCAGGGGGTCAGACTTGATGATCTGCTCAGGTCCCTTCCGACCCTGCCAACTATAAAACTATGAAACCTGTTGCATTATGTGAAGAAGATGGCAGACACACAGCTGACTAGTCACATACCACGATTAGGCACCCTGCACTATGCTTCCTTACTATATCTTCCTAAGAAACCACTCAGAGTAAGAGAGGCAGAATTTGACCCTAATAATGTTGCCAATTATTTATTTATTTCCCCCTCCCCCACTCCACCCTTACTGTTTCTCCCCTTTAATGTCCCTCTCCCTTCTCTTGCCTGATGGCATTATTTTTTACTTGGCTTCTTGGTCTCTTTATCTGTTGATGATAAAAGACTTTCATCTGAAGACTAATGCTCATTTTCCACCATAGCCAATGCAATCATATTTTTTATTTATATGCTGGTGTTTAGGAAGTTTAAGTGATGAAGCTACAGTCAAAGGCTAGTTGTATATGGTTCTAAGAATCATTCAATCACAGCAAGGTTCTTAAGTTTCCAATCTAAATCACTTATGTTATTTTATTCCTTTGTTGATCATAAAAAGAATCTCAAAGCCTGAATCTTATGGAGCTATTCACTTTCTTGACATTTTGTAGTGTTGCATGAATCTGGCATAAATAAAAACTATAAACTTTGCGAAAGAACCATTAAAATCCTTAGAAATGAATCTGCAAAAACTTCTGTATCTTTCTTCCATCCAAAAACATGTCATCCTGTGTAACTATGTAGAACACTTTGGATGATATTAAAAAGGCTACAATATGAAGAAGTATGTTGATGGAAGAAAAAATAAGGGGGCATGATTTTTTTTCTTTCCAAAGAATAGAGACGTCTGTGAAGAGGCAGGAGTGGAGTCCTTCTCTTAAGATGATACTCCCTTACCTTATTGTCATGCACTACTGATTAAATTGGGGATCATTCCTGTGAGTAACAACTCAGCAGCAAAGGAACAGATTCACTCTCTGGTCCTTAGCGCAGGCACAAGACTAGCTACAGCCTTTCTGGAGATTAATTTTGCACTGTTTACAGGCTCTGTAGCCTCATCAAACAGATGCACAGACTTCTCCATCTCCTCTAATCCTGATGAAGTAATTAGCTGAAGGTTCCACAAGAAGAAATTATTTTCCTAGAAGCAAAAATGGGGGTGTCTGCCACAGTGTGTTACTATAAAATACAGATCACTATTACTGAAATACCAGGCTGGTCTCTATAGTCAAAGACTAGTTGTGTATGGCTGTAAGGGCACATCTACACAAGATGCGTTACCAGAGAAAGTGACCTCAGGCCCTCAGCACCCCACCCCACCCTCCTTCCCGGCCGCTGCATCCACTGGCAGCTTGGGGAGCCCTGGCCAGAGGCTGCCTCACACTCAGCACAGCCCCAGACCTGCCACAAGAAGAAGCTGGCAACGTCACTGCTGTTCAACAGCAGTGCCAGCTCCTCCCCAGCGTGGGGAGGAGGGTCCTGGCTAGAGGCTAGCCCACCATGCACTGCAGGCCAGAGACACCAGACAGAACCAGTTGTTCTTTCCAATGGGGAGGCCTGTGCCAAGCCACCAGCCTTACCAGCCCCAGTCACATACTAAGTCCTACATTGTGGGGAGAGCCCTCCCAGTCCCCACCCCTATCCCTGTCCCCAGTCCTGGGCCCTGCACCTAGGCCCAGCCCCTGTCCCCACCCCCTGCCTGGCCTGCCTGCACTCCTCTGGCCTCAGGTTCCCCCCCTACAGCATGCAGAGAGGCAGGACACAGTTCAGAACTTTATTCAGCAGCCCACATCCCTGCAGCTGGGTGGGCACGGGCCTCTCAGACCCTGAGGAAGGCATTGATACCAATAGCAATGTCTTCCTCAGCAGCAGGGGGCAAAGACATGTAGCTCTAAAAGCACCAAAGGAGCCCTCCAGGTGGCAGCAGAGGGTGTGGGGCAGCCCAGGCTCATCCCCTGTGCCGTTGTAGCTAAGGGTCCCAAACCAAGAGATCAGGTGTGCCCAGGGCACCAAGAGGTT
>NW_005843013.1:11038-55356 GCF_000455745.1 Alligator sinensis
GTTCAGCAGTAGCAGGGTGTAATGACTCAGGCACACCTCAGCCTGCACAAACAGCTCATTGCACACTATCCAGGGCACATGTGGCAGGGGCATGCTTGGGGCACAGTGGTGATGTGGCAGGGGGCAACCCCAGGTCACCTCCCCAGAGAGGCCCCCAGCAGGGAGGGCAGAGGTGTGGCCAGCCCCTCGCCCTAGTTGTCCAGGAGCCCTGCACACTCTGACCCCAGATGCTGTGGGCTGGGTGGCAGCACAGCAGAGCATGTGACCTGCAGGAGCAGAGGGGCAGATGGGGGGAGTGGGGTCGGGAGCCATGGCAGCAGGTGCTGCCAGCAGCCTGGCCTGTCCTGCCTTAGAAAGGGGGCAGAAGTGGCAGGCTGCCTGCAGCTAGCACCCAGTGGCCCAGAAGCCCCAGGGGAGCAAGTGGAGATGGGGGGCCTGGCTGGTGGCTGCCTATGCCAGGGCCTGCTCGGCTGACTTACCATGGTCCCTGGGCACCCATGCATGGCCAATCCCTGGTCCCCCTGGTGCATAGCATGTTATCTCTAGAATGTTGCAAACTCTCACAAAAGGCCTGTCTCTTGCCTCTGCAGGGCCCACATCTGGACACAGGGGAGAAACCACCAGCCCCAGCAGGGATGGGGGCTCCAGGCCACTGTCACCTTGTACCAGAGCCATACGGATGCGCCGGCTGTGTCAGTAATGCATCCTGGATAGGACTGTCCTGCTCCAAGGGCTGGTGGCAGTGGCAGAGGAGTGGGAGGTGTGGGAGCAGGCCTGGTGGGGGAGGATATTGCCTAGGAGACCACCCAGAAAGAGGCTTGGACTGAGTACAGCAGGAGCACTGGGTGCAGATGGAGGCCCTAGAGTTGGAGTGCCTTGAGCTGCTCTGGCAGCAGGTGGCCCTCCAGGCCTGGGCAATGGAGGCCAAGGACACCAACCACTGAACCTTGGACACCCTTCTGGGCCTGGCAGTCATGTCCATACCCCCCAGTGCCCAGCCCCTGCCCATGGCCCTGCAGGACCCCTGGGTCCCATGCACTGCCCCACAGCAGGCCCCAGCCTAGGCCTGGGAGGAGGTCCTCTACTGCCTCCTGCCTGCCAGACTCCCTAACCCAGCCCCCAGCCCAGACCTGCTGCCACCTGCTGGGGCCCAGCCCTGCTGCTCTCCCCCACACCACATGCCTGAGGACACAGACATGACTCACAGGGACACTGCAGCTGCACTGGGGCAGCTGGAGAGGGAGAACACCCTCAGAGAACACCATCCCAAGTGGCTGCAGCATAAGGGAGTGGGGGAGAGGGCTCTCATATTGAGCAGGGAGAGGGGAAAGATGGGGATAGGGATGGGTGTTAAGGAAATAACATTTTTTGTTTCAACCATGTGTGTGTCCTGAGAGTGGTGCTGGGGGTGGCCAGGGGGTAGGTAGCATGTGGGCAGTAAGGCAGGTGGCCTGGAGTGGGGAGTTCAGGAGGAGGGGGTCATCTAGGGCCTCCCGTACTCCTCACTGGTGGGTACAGAGCTCTCCTGGGGCCGGGGGGGCGGCCAGTTGGGGCCACCAGGGCCAGCACCATGGGCAGCAGGAGTGCAGAACGCTGGCCATCGCTGGCAGGAGCAGGGCTGAAGCAGCAGGGTGCTGGGCATCACTGGCAGGGGAAGGGACAGGGGCAGGGCAGGGGATGGAGCAGCCATGGTGTGTGGAAGCAGGGTGGGCAAGGATGGAGCTGCTGCATGCTGCCCCTGTACTAGGCTCATGGCTCCTGGGCAGGGAAGGGGCTGGCCAGGGATCAGAGGGCGGGGCTGCATTTCCAAGATGACTGCCAAGTGCTGGCAAGTGTCTCTGGCTTCAACATGGCTGCCAGATGCTGGCAGCTATGTGGCCAGAGGCTGGAGCTTCCCCCAGTGGCCACAGAGACACATGGCAGGATTGGAGGGACTTAGCACTAGATTTAGTGCCAAGTCCCTGCATATGAAGACACCTGCCAAAAATTGCTTACTGTGCATTAGCTTAATGCATGACTAGTTGTACATGCAACTAATTGCACATGTAGACACACCATAAGAGTCATTCAATCACAGCTAGATTCCCAGCCGCATCTCCTAGCTTATATCAAATAATGAGCTATTTTGCCAATAGTTATACCACATCCTGAATAACATATGTTATGCCAGCAAAAGAACTCTTTTGCCAGCATAGGTTTAATCTATGTCCATGGTCTCCAACCTTTTTATGGTAAAGATCACTTTTTGTAAGTAAAGGGAACCCCAGGATCTCCTGCTCCCAGCCACATGCGTCCTGTCGCTCCTGATCATGAAGCCTCTGACAGATTGAGATCGACGGTCAGAGGCTCCACAATCAATCAGTCTATCGAGATCAACTGGTTGGTGAACCACTGATCTATATGCAAGGTTTTGCTGGCATAGCAATGTTGGTGTGGTTTTCTTCATGTTCTAATAAATATGGCTGTGGCAACAAGATTTTATAGCATGACTTAGCCAAAGCCAACTATGCAGTAGAATACCAGTTCACATCACAACGCATAACAATAGGAAGGAAATGTTCATAGAAAATTAGGGTTGGAAGGGACCTCAGGCGGTCATGTAGTCCAACCCCCTGCTCAAAGCAGGACCATCCCCAACTACAGCATTCCAGACAGGTCTTTGTAAAGCTGGGCCTTAAAAACCTCCAAGGATGGAGATTCCACCACCTCTCTAGGTGACCAGTTCCAGTGCTTCACTACCCTCCTAGTGAGAAAGTTTTTCCTAATATCTAACTTAAACCTCCCTTGCTGCAACTTGAAGAGATGTTGGAAAGATCAGGGAAGAAAACCCCTTACAAAAAGGGCCATAAGAACTTTAATATCCACATAAGAGAGACAGATGACAATAGTGAAAACAAAGAAAACATGTTTATATTTGAAACTGAAACATTTGAGAGCTGTTTGTGTGTGTGTGTGTAAACCTGAAAACATTTTGTCTTTAAACACATCATACTAAAAAATAACACACACATGCACACACTCCTCATCACTTTGAAGTCAATAGAAGTTTTTAATGAAAACAGGATCTGGCCTGGATCTTTTTTTTAAAAGGTGTTTAAAAAAGGGGGGGAAATGGAAATCATCCCATGATAGAGACGACATCTTACTATCCAGCTTTGCTAAGGGGCACAACTAAAAATGAACCGTGTGAACTCATGTGTTTTCCAAGCATGCCAAGAACAGACTAGTAAGAGGAAAAATGAACTAATTAGTTTACATTTCTCCCAAAAATAAACCAACAAACACAAAACCTGACAGGACACCATTCAGAAATACTGATAGCACAGAAGAAGCCTGCCAATAATCCGGGATTTTTTTTTCAGTGATGTATTGCATTTTTTATTGCACAATGTAAAAAAAATGGCAGCAATCTGAGTCCTTATATTACTGAGAGAGATTAAAAGACTTTCTTATCAGGCAAATGAGGAATTATGATGATTCACACCTTCATTATTTCTTCAAACACTCCAGCTTCCTCCACAAGCGCACCAAAGGTTTTGCATGACTACATCCCTTAAACTAAACAGTACTAAATGTCATTTTCCCACGGTGCTCTGAACAAACTAAGGGTGAAAGAGTAACCCTTTCATGTCAATTACCCCCCCCCCCCCCCCCTCCCCTCTCTTTTTTTTATTACTATTTTCAATTCCCCCCCCCCCCCCCGCCTTTTCATTATTTTAAGATAATTGAAGAGGAGACCAGTTATTTATTAGTGCATGCCTGTATGTGTGCATGCCTTAACTAGGAGACATTTGATAGCCCCTGGAATTTTCCCTTAGCAGCTGTCTTCAAAAATAATTTAAAGGAAAGGTTATATATTGTACTACCTGCACTTGAAATGTAGTATTTTGATTATCACACAGTTTCAGACCTGCCACTTAACAAAACACACTTTTTTTAACTCATACAAATAAGATATCAGAATATAAAATAAAAATGCATCTATATAAGTAATTCTCAACCTAGGTCCTATGACATCCTTTTAAAGGAGCCATGCAATATTAGCACTGTTAGGTCTAAAAATACCTATAAATGATTCACAAGATAAATGCAGCAATTTCAAATAGGAATCCATAGTGTCAAAAACATTTTGACTTGTTGTGGTCTTCCTGCATTCTCTGCAACAGAAGAAGTGCTCTGTTTTTTGGTAATCAGAAAATGAGTGAAAGCTAAGAGCTGGCATTTTCTGAGGGGTGTCTTAATTCTAAAACGGTTGAGACACACTGATTTATATTTGCCTTTTTCCCAGAGGATCTGCAAAGAGGATCATCACTGACCTCATAATCTGCTTTAAGAAAGTCTATATCTCTGCTGGTCCTGTGTCATGGACCAAATACAGGAATACCTCTCCTGAAGCTGATTCACCTTTTCTAGAAAACATATTTTTTCAGTCCACTCCTTCGTTTTCATTACACATAAGGGTATTTCTTAGAAATCAGGAATAAGGACATCTGAATAAGGAAGGTCTGCTTCCAAATTCAGTGACCACCTAAAGGTTACATACTAATTAAACAGGTAAACCTGGGTCTTTATGTCATTATAAAACTCAACATCACTTGCCAGTTTCCTGGGTTTCCTGCCATTGTGGAAGTGTATGCCTGAAAGTGTATGCCATCCAAAGTTTAAGCTAAATTTGGTTAGAATTTATTTTTCCAAAATGTTTAGTGCAATTTGGCCATTTTTCTAAAACAGGCATTTGCACAAAAATATTTCAGTAATCTCAAAGTTTTTCATTCTTTAACAAAATGTTTTTTATGGATTTTTTAATTAACTCGTGTGGCAGGGCACTGTTGGTGCCTGCCATTTTAACGGCCGAGTGAAGCAGCCAGCAGGTGCTTGATTGAGGTTGCCATTTTAGAACCATGGCCACCTATAAAAACAGAGCAGTTCACTGCCGGCAGGCAGGCATAAACATTGCCTGGCTGAGCTGTTGTATGAGAACATCTACAGGTAGGAGCAGGAGGCTCTTGGTCCTGGGCATGACCTAAAACTGCACCCTACCGGGACTAGGTGGCCTGCTGGGGCTCCCCGTGGCATGGGAGCCTCCAGGAAAATACCAGACCAGTTACCACCCCAATGAAAGGTGGGTCAGGGCACCTCAATAACCCCTAGCCCCCACATTACTGTGGGTAGCAGTTTCGGCCAGGCACAGCTATTTCTGCCTGAGCCCCCTCCGGGGAAGGAAGCCCCAGAGCCCCAGTGATGGGGTAGATGATGCGGAGCACCAGTAAAGGTAGGCCCCAGTGAAGGGGTAGAGAGGTGGAGCCTCAGTGAGGGGGTGGATGTGGAGTCTCAGTGAGGTGGAAACCAGAGGGCTGGGAGCCTGGTGTGTGTGTGAGAGTTTCTGTGGAGTTGCCCCAGGAAGGGCCACGGCAAACTTGGCCCAGGTTGGGTAATTGGCTGGCCACTACCCTGGTGAGGGTCGTGGGAGAGGCCCAAAAGACGGTACATCTGCCACCCAAGGTGTCCGCTAGATAAAGCCTATGGCTGAAAGGGCCTGCTCCAAGAGGGAGCAAGGTGGTATAAGTTGTCAATGTATGAAAGAGACCTTGTGAGAGTGGGTGGAGCATGAGAGGCCCTAGTGAAAGGAGGGCAGTATGAATGCATGTGTGTATGAGGCCTGACAACGAGGGCTAAGCTTGGTCCTGCTGTAGGTTGGGAGTATTTGTGTCACCTGGATGCCATCTGTGATACTTGGGCTCTGGTGTAGGGGAGGATCAGAGCCATAGATTGTGCCCCTGGCACTGGGGCAAGAATGGGCAGCCTCCCACCTAATTAGAACCAATTATGAAACAACAAGGCACAGCAGGTAAGTGAGGCAGGTGGTTTGCCCAGGAACAGGTGTGCAGGCCAACATCTAACTGGCCCCAGGAAGGCCCCCTGTTACAACTGGATAGTCAACTTAACCCCCCCCCCCCCATATGAGAGGTAAAGCTGCAACACCATTTGGCATAAAATTCCCCAAAACAGACTAGTAAATAATAATACTCCAGAAAGCACTCTGAGGACATGTTTGGGGGTTCCTTAAATCTTCAGCAAGAAATGGGCAGCAAGGAACTGAGAGAGTTTCAGGGAAAAACCTTACAGTGAAGCACGGGTAGAGGGAGAAAGGGAGAGAGAGACTGCATCAACTTCAGAGGGTAAGTCCTCAGCACATGAGTCATGGGCCTATTTATCTCAGTCCAGATCTTCGGCTGCATAACAACAACACTGGTGGGCAATATATTGAATGCCAAAATTCTAGAAAACGAGAATAATATTCTACTACAAGTTAGTCTAACACTGGAAATAAAGTTATATAATTTGCACAAATAAATAAGAGCTTTCAACTGAGAATTCTGAGGTCACCATGTTGTTCATTTAGTTATGACTCCTAGCACACTACTTGAGAATGCCACTGCTGGCCATTCGTGGCCTAAGCTACCATTGTAGAAGTTAAAAGATTAATGGGAAGCTCACCTGCTATTGAGACACAGTGAACAAGTTTAGCACGCTATTTTCCCTGCCTACTAGAAAATTAAGAAGTAAAATAATATCTTAGCTCTTCTACTATATCCTGTCTTCCTGACTCCTAAATATATAACACAGCAGAAACAATACATTTGTGCCACATTATGGGAAGGGCAAAAACTGGAGGGCCCATACAGGAAGCCTGTAGTATCCATGCACCAGTCAGAATAGCTTCTCTAGGCCATGGGCACTCAGTAGGGAAGGAAAGGTAGGAACTGGGGTGTGGTGAGAGCCAAACACAAAGAAGATTAAATTATCTCCATCAATGCCGGGAAGGCACTGCAGCTGCTCAATGAGCTATGGTAACAGTCACAAGTACCCTAGAGTAGGACACATTCTCTGATTTACCTACATTGGCTGAGACACCCAGCTCCGGTTAAAGTTAAAAGCAAAACTCCAATTTACTTCACCAGTCCAGGATCAAGCTGTAAGGGAGTATGATGAAGAAAATGCATATGAAACTATTCAATTCTTTAGTACAATCAAACCATGTTTCACAGTAGATATAGATTACACATTGGTGTATCATTACAAACTCCATACCAGAATGCTTTTAATAAGCATTTAAAGTGATGGCAAGGAAGCTCAACAATGCAGAGTTTCAGTTTTATGTACTGCCAGAAACCTGACCTCACACACTTGTCTCCTATATGACCTGGCTAACCTTGCAAGTGACAGCCTTGTTATAAATATCCAAGAATCATGAGGTTGTCACTTTCCCACTGTCACAGCTAATTAACTTCTAGGAATAACTATGGGAACTATTTTATTTCACCATCCCCAAACATGGACCTATAGGAACTGCACATACCTGCCCTGCCTGAACTGGCTGAGAAAAACTTCTCCATTACTCACATCCAGAGATCTGGGCTAGGTATTCTAAACACTGTATCTGCAACTCAATTTTTAATCATCAGTACATATATAGATAGCCAAAGAAAGCAGGTGAAAGAATTCACAAATGTATAAATACAAAAAATCAAGCACACTCCTCAAAGAAAAGTTTTAATAAGCAACTATTGTTCCAGTCTAGAAAAATCTAGATTAGAAACCTACAGCAAAGAACAGTTAGATTGACAAACAACAAACACAGCAAGAGTAAACGGATTATATTCAGTAAATTGGCTTTAAGAAATTACAGGGTTGTTTTTTTAAATGACAAAGGAATCATGTAATGCAAGTGCAAAATGTCATTAGGGGGTTTGATGCCAATATCTCAAACATACAAATTTAGGATACTTTCCCCAGAAGTCCTCTTTCTCACTGACCTATCCATCCTGCCAAATACTGGTCATGAGGAGGGGTCCTGACATACAAAAGGGAGGGTTGCCAAAAACCTGAAGCCAATATTTGTATTAGGGACTGTAGGACCCTGTAAAATGACTGTTCATGGGGTAGCAGTTGTTTTGTGTTAATTGTCTGGTATGTGAGCATCCTGTTCCTGTTCCAAGAGCTTACAATGGATCAATGTACCACTAGTGTTTATTTCCAAATCAACCTGTGGTAACATAGTTTAAAGATGTTTTTCAATAAAGCTATGCAAAAAAGCCTTGAAGGGCATTTCCTTTCTCATCAAACAAAAACAGCAGCAAAAATCTCTTTTTCATTCTGCCTCTACATGTACTGTGAAAAAAAGGAGAACAGGACAGCAGGCAAACAAATATAAGCTGCAACAGAGAAGTCATTTATAAAATCTTTTTTTGCAGTAGCATTTATAGAGTCACATGGCTTCAAGCACATCAAGGGTGCTTTCCAGGAATTACAGGCTCAAATGCCAGTGTGAAGAAGTCATTCATTACATATGACACACACATGCACACACAGAAGCTTTGTCTTCACTGCAAAAATGGTGTGTGTGTATGGGGGGTGTATGAGTGTTTATAGCATGATATACATATCCAAGGGCTAAGGACAGAAGTTACACATTAACTGCTGTAAGTGATCAGAAACTGGTTCAGATCTGTAACACAACGGAAGTTCAGTGCACATAAACCATTTTCAAAATGGCTGAAGCTGGTTTACGATAAACCTGGATGGATGTAGTATCAGACTTAACTGATTTAGGTTAAACTGGTTTATTGAACTTCTGTCCCAGATCCCCTCCAGATTCAAGTTAACTCAGTAGACCCCAGCATTCCAGGATGCTTTACACCTCCCCTGCAAGCCCCCCTTGCAGGGCAGGCAGGCCATGCTTGGCCCAAGCTGTCTGCTCCAGCCAAGCAAGGAAACATACTCCAGTGCCCCCCGGCTTCTGGCCTGAGTCACTGCAGGCATATGGCTTCATTTTCAGAATCAAAATGAATATTGTTCACCTGCTTATCAGTTCAAGCTACACAGCTTGGAGTAACCAATTCAAATATTGAATTGATTCAGCCTCAGGCTTTTTGCCTGTCTGTATATAGCCTATATGTCCAAGTAAAGACAAGATGCAGTAAAGAGCAAACTAAGCAAGGTCAAACACAGGCAGTAGTATAGTGTCCTCACATATGGTAAAAACAATTAAAAATTCGTTCACAAAAGAGAAAGGACAGAGTTAAGTGGCTGAAGTTAAAGTGAATTAAGGAGAGAAAGTGTTGCATACTGTATCCTAGAAACAGATTGCTTTTTGACAATAATTGCAAAAGTAAGGTTGGAAGAACTGATGTAGTTAACATAGAAAATAATCTGAACTATTCCCAACCAGTCATTAATCCCCAAAACCTCAATCAAACGTTCATTATATCCGTGCAGTGATTAGGTGCCCTGAACTGCACATCTAAAGCTTAGAATCAGATGTTTTGATTCAGTTGAACATTTAAGAGTGGGAAATATATTTTTCATGGAGGAGGGGAGCTATACCAAACCTTTCTCAAATACAGTCATAAATATTTAACCCATGCAGAAGATGGAAACTGATGTACCTGAATGGTGAGATAGTCTGCAATAAAATATATGTCAACAAATAAACATAGCCTGACAGGGCACAGCATATTTTCTCCCTATTGTGAAGCAGAGATGGTTAGATTCTTTTCAAAGAGGCGTTTCCACCTGTTTGTTATAAATGAGAATAAATGAGGATTTTCTAATGGAGTTACAAGGAGCTATATTTGGTCCAGGGAAATTTAGGCCATGTACAGACATTTGGTTTCTATTGGGTGACACTGTTCTCCTGGTAGAAACCAGAAGCATGCAGACATTCAAGCTTTTTCTCCTGGGACAAAAATGGCCACTTCAGGAAAAAAACTAACCAGACTACAACGACGTAGAAACTTCCTGTCACAGGGCACTAACGTGCCTGCTCCTTTAAGAGCAGAAACTACCTGGGGAGAGGGCCCTAAGAGCCAGACAGAAGCCCCGCAGGTGCAGGTTACTATGGCAACAGGCTAACGAGTAAATTAGCCTGCAGCTGCACCCAGTCAGCTGACCAGAAGAAGGCAGGGCCCTGAGCATATATAAAGCCCCAGGGCTGAGACCAGCAGGAGTGAGTTCTCTGGCAGCAGCCAGGGGAAGGAGCCTCCAGGGAAGAATTGCCCAGGGATGCAGTGGCTGTCTGATATGCTGCATACAGGGCTAATGGGGCTCCAGGAGCTCATCTGGTACCCTGGCCTACAAGTCACCTAGTGCTGGGGGGAAGCTTGACTTTTTAAAGGGACAGAGCACACCCTGAACTGTTTATATTATGTGATAGCCCAGGGGCTCATATTATAGTTTTTGTTTTACCAGTGGATCAGGCTGAGGCTATTGGGGAAGGAGGAGGCCTCACTGGGGGCCCACTATGGTGTGGGAACCCCAGCCCCAGAGAGGGCGGAGTGACAAAGGTGTGAGCAGACCCCAGTGCCAGAGAGGGCACAGTGACAAGGGGCAGCGGAGAGCTCAGCACCAGGGGTGCACAGAGACAGGGCTGCGGAGAGCCCAGAGCCAGTGGGCACAGAGAAAGATAAGGTGTGAATGCCATCTGCAAGGCTTGGGGTATGGTAAAGGGGCAGCTCGGAGCCACACATCGAGCCCATAAGGCTGAGGGTGCCCCGTGAGGCAACCATTTTGTGCAGGACCCAAAAGGGGTCCAAGAACCCACAGGGTTCAGCAATCAGGATCGTGTCCAACGTAAACTCAAGGGCAGCCTCCCTATTTACTATTATTACATCAAGATGTGGCAGGCGAGAAAAAGAGTGCCCATTGGGCAAGACTGGCACGGTCACAGAGCCCTAGGGGTGTCATGGCCATCCCTGGGGACCCCATCCCATGAGAGTTCCCAAGAGAGTTTATCTGAGGAGACTGAACATCTATACACTTCTCCCCAGTGCAGCTGGGGGAAAGATTACCATGCCTTCCTGAGACTGGGTTCTCTAGAGAAGGCACAGAGGCAGCTGCTCTTGCACGTGCTGTAAACCAGGAGAGGAGGAGAGAAGCATTGTCCAGCTGCCCCGTACCTGCTTCTTGTCATAACCCAATGATTTTTAGTGCCTCGGCACACTGGAATTTTCCCGCCACATGGAGCTTTCTTTGCACGGTGGATTTCTCAGCTGCAGAGAGAAAACCCCGGTGCAAAGAGCTCCCGCCACACGTATGCAAATTAGTGTCCCACTATTGGTCAATTCTAAATTATTCCTACGGGGCGGCTACCAATTGGCTCGCTAGCCGTACAAAAGGGTGGAGCAGTTTCTGCCCAAGTTGGAGGACTCCACAACCATCTCATGGGGAACTCTAAGCATGCTGTGGAGCCTAGCAAACTCCGCGTGTGCCTTGGAGGAGGACATAGAGGCCTGATCAGCTTTTAGCCACTCCCCGTCATAGTGGAAAATTTGACGTACCCCTGTGTGAAGCGCTCGTGGAGTCGTGCATCGACGACTCATCTCGGTGCGGTTCAGAAGAGATCTCACTTCTGTTTGTTTGTGTGCAACTGTAACTCAAGCAAGTTTCCTTCCTGCACTGTGACCATTGGCAGTGTAAGTAAAGCTTTCTTTGTACAACCAATACGCTTCCGTGCCTAACTCTAATCCGTCGTGGAAAAACCCCACCTGACGGTCCGGGCTACTGGCCATAGCCTTAGACCGCCCTCGGTCCCAACACTTCTCACACCAGAGTCACTACCCCCGCCAACCAGCTAGGTCATGCAGGTGGCAAAGGAAAGCCAGCAAGTCCAGGAAAACAGGCTTATAGAGGCTTTCTCTACACCCAGTTCCCAGCCTCCAGCTTTTTAAATCAGCAGAGATTTCCACCACTAGAAATGAACATTTGTATACAGCCTTGGGGAGAGCTGGGAGACAGAGTACCCACCCTAAGAGACTAAAGCAGATACTGAGTCATAAACAGGTTCTATTTATAGGAATACCAGGCTCCTTTCTTTTTCAACTTCCCTTCTCTGATCCCTACAAACTATCTGCCTCTGGCAGGGGGGCTGGACTCAATGATCTCATGAGGTCCCTTCCAGCCCCTAATGTCTATGAAATCTATTAAATTCGTCCCCAACTCCCAAGCATATACGTAGGGCTTAACACTTAAAGTAGCGCAAAACTTTCATTATGAAACCTGAAACCACAGGAAGCTCACCTGTTTCCACACTTCTCACAATCCTGAAGCTGAAGCCAAGATTTCTGAGAGCTTGTAATCTGAAAGACTGAATTTGGAGGGATTTCTGATTTTGTAATAATAGTCATGTGAAACAGTGATCTGAGCTGAGTTGCACTTTTAGCTTTGGGGGTTTGAACCTGAAAGCGAAATTCAAAGTTGTATGAATGCAGGCAAACCCAAAGAGAGGAAAAGGGAGAAGAATGAACTCATTCTCCTTAAATTCAAAACTATTCCATGCAGCTCCAGTGTCTTTATTTAAAGCAGGAAGTCTGAGTGGCAGAAGAACTTGTGGCTGATGCACAGGAGTCATGAGACCCATTCTGGGTTTCTAGTTCTACCATAGATTTCCTGTGTGAAAGAGGGCAAGGCATTTACAATCCATTAGAACTAGACATTCATTTTGTGCATCTAACCTGAAATCTATCCAGTCATCAGAGAAACTGTGGACCTGCAGTTTTTACCAGTTTTCTCCAACAGGTATTGTGAATGCAAAGCCAATCTGAAAATTAAGCCTTCATTGTCTCAAGTTGGCTGCCCAAAATTGAACATACAAAATGATAGAAGCTGTAAAAAATGTTGGCCAAGGCACTCTTCAAGCCTCAGTTTTCCCATCTGTAGAATAGAAAAAATGTGTTCCTACCTTGCAGGGACACCTGGTAGGTTTAATTTATCTGTGTTTATAAAGCATTGACTACAGATGTTTGGATTTAAGGAAATATACAGTATAAGGAAGCATTGGTAGCAATGTTAACTCTTTTCAGTTGCTTCTAAGTCTGACAAACTTTAACCATTGGAATTGGGTTGCAATTTTCCAGACTGGTTCTTACCACCAGAATATTTTTTTCCTCCTTTTTAGAAAATCTAGTTCATATAGTTTTGAGAGAACAAAGTTAGGGGAAAATGCCTTGTTTTGCACATGTTAAATATTCTCCCAACTATTTCATTAAAAAGCCCCGCAACCACTGTGCTTCAGAACAGGGACTGAAAATTTGGCCGGAAAAAAGCGAGGCCACCCTGGTATCAGAAATGCATCTTTTGTTCTCCCTGTAAAAATTCAGCCAAATTTAATCAAGTTCCAAGCTTTTTAAAATCTCACTTTGCACTTGCTCAGTAGAGACCTGTTTAATTTGCCAGCTAAATTCTACAAAGATCCCATCTGTACACAGCATGTTGACTACAGGGGCTGAGCAG
This sequence comes from Alligator sinensis, assembly GCF_000455745.1. NCBI lineage: Eukaryota > Metazoa > Chordata > Crocodylia > Alligatoridae > Alligator > Alligator sinensis. Next base: position 24,329 of record NW_005843013.1, read on the forward strand.
TGAAGAGGAGGAAACAGCCTGACTGAAATGTAAGAGAATAAAGAACTGAGAACAGGTTGTGGTGAGGACACTAGGAAACAGGGTAGAAAAAGGGCTAATAAAAAGGGATAAGGGAGACTGGGGTTAGAATAAGGGAAGTCTGCAAGAGAGGTAAGAGTCAGCTGTCATGAAATAACAGGATGTCTAAAGCCAACACTAAAGGACAGCCTGTACTTACTGGCTGGCATTGCACCACCTGATATCAGAAGAAAGGTAGTGAGCCAAAAAGAAAGATCATGACAGATGGAAGACCTCAGGCATCCATTCTATGGTCACACAGAAGCAACTAAATGGCTTAAAACTCAGAAGAGTTTTGTGACCAGTGTTGCATTGTTGGACACAACGGCTGACAGAGCATGACTGAGGTTATGGAAGGAAAGATTACGTGCAATCAGGTGCTCCAAACTGGACTTGGAACCCCAGGAGGACCTTCCCAGAGGGGCTGATCTAAACTGGCCAACAGACCGGAAGATCAAAAACAAACATGATCTAATGACACAAATATATGCGAGTGCAGTGAACTGCAAACTATGGAGCACCTGCTCATTTGCTGACTCCTTGGTGAGACCTGTTCGAAGGAGGACTTCACTGCAGCAATGGAAAGAGCCATTACTTTTGCTTGAGTCTGGAAAAGATCTAGTTTATGGCAAGAATATGAGGAGAAGAAGAAGAAGGTTTGGGGAGGTAGGAATGGGTCAGAAAGGTCTATTGTGTGCACCCCTCAAAACCTGAAGTAAAATCTATAATTCCATTGTCTCAACATTCCTATTTTACCAGCAAATAATCACAATACCAACTGGCAAAACATGACTCAGCTCCCACCTGTGGCTGGCCTAAACAGCCAGTAATAAACCACTACTGATATCAGTTACTCTGTTAGTTTGAGTGGCAATGATCTGTGCTTTAGATGTAAATTTCAATCCCGCTAATGAATCATTCAACTTGAAGGACTTTGGCCTTTTTCCAATTCGCCTTTTTTTTAAACTGGAAAATGTATAGAAAAAAAATGCACAGAAAAGGAATGTTATGGTTGCACATGAACCATTAAACAATTAGGAAATGTGACAATTGAGACTTACTGTGTAGTTTTAACTTAGTAATAGTAGTTTATTTACAGTTATTGGCAAAACAGTACAACAAAATGAACAATAAGATTATACATATATAAATGTAGTGATTTTATTAATTTATCATTCTTGCTAAAATGTACAGTAAGATTATCCACCAGTTGACACAAAATAAAACATAACATGGTATATGATGCTGTAAGAGGAAAGTTAAAATGAAGCAGTGGACAATTAAATAGAACAGTTGAATTGTATTTGATTATAGCCCTTATTCTTTGCCCAAGTAATGTAAATATAACCAAGGACAGTTCCTCAATTGTTAGAGAAAAGCCAGGTTGTTTCCTCTCCTTTACAGAATTTAAAATTTTAAAATATTCATTAAAAATTCCCCATTATTTGAAATTTCCCATTAATGGAGAAATCTATTTTCTTCTTATTTCTTCAAAGAACAAACAGGACCACAAGTAATATATCTCATTCTTCCCACAACAGCATATTGTATCCAAATGTGAGGTCTGACACCACCTGCTCATGGCAAATGCTGACCTCATTAGAGTGAATCTCAGCCTACTAATGGCCTCTCACTGTTTGTAATTTTGCACCACAGACAGGTAGGTTTCTAGGCCAAAGGAGTGCTTTATTCATCTTAAAAAGGTGAAGTTCAAGAGAGTCTGCATGCTGGCATCTTTATTTATTCAATTTATGTCTTTTTTTAATTATACGGGAAATACTGGCTCAGTGATCCTCAGTGCATTTCCCAAGCCACTTGTCTGGAAAATATAGATGCCATTTAACCATCCAAACAAAGGTTTATTGGGCAAAGGAGAAGCTTCCTAAACTGCATTTCTGGTAAGTGTAAAAGATCTAATTTTCATCCAGTAGTTCATTCTTAATTCAGCTAAGGTGGTGACATTTTTCCTTCCAGTTTCAGAGCACATGCCCCCTCCTCCCCACCCCCGCCACCAAAGAATTAGGTAGGGATAAAAGCTGCCTGAAAAAGTAATCAGAAATCTTTTTAGTTTGTTGGTGAAGCATAGGGTCAGCTCCCCAAAGTTCTACTCCATACAATAAAACGGACTCTACCATAGACCCAGTGGCATAACCCCATGGGAGAACAAGGGTGGTTCTAAGTGTAGGGGAGAGGGGGCAAGAGGTTGCAGGGGGCATGGGTTCCAAGCGGAGGAAGGAACAGCAGGACAGAGCAGGGGAGGGAGGCAATACTCCTACCCACTCCAGGAACTCCACATGTTGCTGCTGGCACACATGCTCTGCCTGCCCCAGCTCTGTTGCTCTTAAAGCAGCAGCAGCTGGGGACTGTTTCCGAGTTCCCAGCATGGGAATGCTGCTGCAGCATGAACTGCACAGATATAAGGGCAATTCTGGCACCCCTCCTAACTTAATGTCCAGGGCAGTTGCCTGTCTTGTCCACTCCTTGTTATGCTACTGCTTAGATCTATAGATGCTTAGTGCTGCCAAAACCATCTTGCCCATCTTATTGTAGAAAAGCTAAAATTCCACCTAAGGCTCATTTTGCTCTAGTGTTCATATTTTCAGTGCCTTTATTCCAACTCAGATTTCTGCTAAACTAGATTCCAGGGTATTGAATAGAAGACACCACTTCTAACTTCTTTTCCTGTAGAAGCCAAACTTGTTTCCTCCTTCAATTTCCAAAAAACAATACAGTAAAAGCTGTGCTAACCGGCACTTTATTAGCTGGAAAACTCTATTAACCGACATCCGAGCGATGCAACAAAAGTGAAACTGGAAGTACCACTTCCGGGGGACTTCCCGTTTCATTGCCACGAGCTGAGTTTTTCTTCGCCACTTTTTCAGCCCATGGCCCAGGGCAAAGCAGCCTGTGCGGTAAAAAGCAGCCTGCGCAGGGCCCCCCTCCCTGTCTCCCAGCACACTGATGCCGGGGAGTGCACCAGACGGTGCACATTTGATTAACTGGAATATTTTATTAACAGGAATCCCCCCATTCCTGGGGCATGCTGGATAATAGAGCTTTTACTGTACTTTTGTTTTAGCTGCGTTGATTTCCAAGCTACCTGAAGTGCAATACTGCTAAAAAGCATCTAGTAACCTTTTGAAACCTACCTGGGATTGTGGCATTAGTAATTCATCATCTGCATAAAACAAGACAGGGAAGGGTCAATGTGGCAGAGCACTTGCAGTGCCTGCCACTTTAAGGGCTGAGTTAAGCAGCCAGCAGGTACATGATTGCAGTGGCCATTTTAAAAAACTGGCTGCCTATATAAATACAGAGTTTGCCGCTGGCAGTGAAGGCAGAAACACTGACTAGCTGAGCTGCAGCAGGAACAACCAGGAAGTAAGGGCAAGAGCTTATGGGGATGGTTAGGAGGATCTTGGTCCTGGGCATGGCTTGAAACTGCACCCTGCTGGGGATGGGTGGCCTAGTGGGGCTCCTGGTGGCTTGGGAGTCCCCAAGAAATGCCAGGACAGTTATCATCCCAGTGAAAGGTGGGTAGGGGTGCCTTAACCCCTAGGCTCCACAATACTGTAGGTACAAGGGGGCCAGGCACGGCTATATACCCTCTTTGGGCTCAGGTAGGTAAGACCCAGGCAAGGCCAGGCATGTCTGTGGCCACCTAAGCCTCCACAAGGGAGGGAAACCCTGGAGCCCCAAAGGAGGGGGTAGATGTATAACCCCAGAGAGGGGGCGGTAGTGAGGGCCAGGAAGAGGGTTGAGTAAGGTTGAGGGTCAGCCTGAAGGACAGCCCAAGGAAGTGTGCTAAGTAGGGCTGTGGGACATCCTGAAGGGCAGCACATGGGCCGACCCCCTGGAGAGCAAGTTGAAGGAAGTGTGGAGCCCCAGAGAAGGGGAACACAGAGCTGGGACCCCAGTACGTGGGGCTGGGGGCCCAGTATGTGTTTGTGTATGATTATGCAAAGCTGCCCTGGGAGGGGCCAGGGCAAGCTTGGCGCAGGTCAGGATCTTGGCTGGCTACTACTCAGGTGAGGGTCATGGGAGAGGCCCAAGAGGCTGTACGTCTGACACCCAATGCATGATCCAGATAAAGCCTATGGCCTACAGGAGCTCCTCCAAGAGGGAGAGAGGTAGAACAAGTTGTCAAGGACCCTGTGAGAGGGGGTGGAGTGCAAGAGGCCCTAATGAGAGAAGGCGGAGTGAATGTGTGTGTCAAAGAGGCCTGACAGTGAGGACTCAGCTTGGACCAGCTTTGGGCCGGGAGTATAATGACACCATGGATGCCATCTGCGAGGCACGGGTTGCAGTGAGGGGGAGGTTCGGAGCCACAGATAATGCCCCCTAGCATTGCAGCATGTAACAGGCAGTCTCCTGCACCACTGGTTTTGAGAACAGCAAAGTCGTGGCAGCAGAGATTGGGCGGACTGCCCCATAGACAGGTGGGCGGGCCAGCTGCCCCCATCACAGTCATTCAATATCATAGATGGATGGAACTAATTCACTGTTAGCACCTGTTTTAGATCATTCAAGAATACATTCAAAATTAGTGGAACAAGCAAACATCCTTTTTGTACCCTGTTTAGTTGGAAAACTGTTGGACAGGCCACCACCAATCCCATAACACACCCTAGATGCTATATTTGAACAATAAGTAATGATTACTTGTAAGAGAGCTTTCTCCATTGATTTTTATTGCCAGTTTATGCTATAAATTTAATCTGCCTATGGAAGCAAAAGCTCCCTTGAGACCTATGAAGGCTACCTATAAATGGTTTTGTCTTTTTATATATTTAGATGCTAAATAGTGCAACACCAAACAATGGTCCATGCAGGGGTAGCCTTCCCTAACACCAGCCCGCTCTTCTCCCAAAAGTGATTGTAACTGGAGGGTTATATATATATTTTATATATATATATATATATATATAAAATATTTGCATTATGACACATTCTTTATATGATGTCTTTAAAACATATTTGAACATATACTATTATTTATATCAATAAATAGGATTTTGTTTCTTATTATAAATATTTCTGCTACACTGTAGTCTAAGGTTTTCATATAGATTGCATGACACAGAGTTGTGATAAAGTATCTGTGGCAGTGCACCTTTGAAGGGCAGAAAACAGGCAGCAGCCAGGTGCCTGATGAGGGCAGCCATTTTGGACCCAGAGATATAAACTGGACTGCAGTTTGCTGCAGGAGGAAGGAGGTAACATCAGGCGGAGAGGCTGCTCTGGCCAGAGTGAGGAGGTAAGGGCAGGGGCTATGGGGAGGAGATGACCCCTTGAACTGGATAAGACCTAAAATTGCACCATGCTGGGGAAGGGTGGTCTGGTGGGGCTCATAGTGGTGTGGGAGCCCCCAGAAAATGCCAGGCCAGTTACCTCCCCAGTGAAAGGCAGGTTGGGGTGCCTTGTAACCGTAGCCCCGCATCCCTGAGTCACAGAATCACTCAGTTAATGCTCAGGTGAAGGTAGCAGAAGACACCCAACAGACTGTGCCAGGCTGACCGAGGAGAGGAGAAGCCTGAAGCTGGGTGAGGCCAGGCAGGATGAGTGTGGCCCCTGAGAGAGGGCAGTATAAAAGAGGCTGGGTGAGAGCCACCAGAGTGAGTGGGACCCCACTGAGAGTAGCGTGCAAATGGCCCTTTGGGGCTGCAGAAAGGAGCTACAACCGTGTGTCCACTTTGCTCCAGCCGTAGGCCAGAAAAGTAATACCAGAGTAACATCTGTGAGGCATGGCACCCATGTAGGGGCAGTCAGAGCAGGTATTAGGCCCTTGTCAACAGGGCAAGTAATGGGTAGCTTCCTGCCTTAGTAACAACTCTCATATTTTTCCATCCAGGTGTGGCAGGTGAGTGAAGCAGGTGGTTACCTCAGGAGCAGGTTGGCCAGCGAAGACCTGATGAGGAGGCCATCCTGTTACAGTATCATATGAAAATGAATTTCCTATCATGAAAACACTACTGGTTCAACCCCCTCCCTCTCCCCCCCCCAACCTCTAAAGAAAACATGCTAGGAACAAAAACAAAATAAACCCCACTTCTGGTCTTTAGCAGACAACAAATACTATTTTCCATTTGCTTTACTGGTGGCAATAATTTTGAAACAATGTTCTAATACAAGACAGTCATAAATCATGAGACAACTAAATAGGAGATCAATGTACCCCTTCCATCACTTTTTGCAAATTCTTTCCTGTGCTGTGGATGAGATAGGTTATGTATTTGCTGCCCTCAAGTGGCCCCTGTTTTTCCTTTCACCATCATGATTCACAATGCTGCTTAGTCATTTTGAAAGCAAAAATATCAATGACTTTAGGAAGAAAATGGGAAGGTTGGAACAGCACAGTTCAGCATCCATTCAAGAAACATATTATTTAAAAATCTATTTTTTAAATGCTAAGCTCTTTGATAAGATTAATGCTGGACATCCTTCAATTTTACAGCACAACAGAAGCGAAGGGAGTTCACATGCACACAAATGTAGTCTCAAGAGGAAAAAAAAATAAAAATAATATTTCTGATTATTCTTTTGTGTCTTTATGTTTCAGGCCATTGAAAACAAACCAAGAAATAAAGTCTCAGATGGAGCCAGCCTTAGGGGCGGGTGACCACCCAGGCCATGGGAGCACCATGAGGTATGTTGGGGTGGGGGGTGGGAACACCAAACACACACACACACACATACACACACATGCGCACATACATGTACACACACAAGAGTGTTATACCTCCGCCATGGCCAATCCCTGCTCTCCTGCCCCCCACCTCAAACCGCTGCTCAGGAGCTAGGCTGGACAATGTGGGTGGCTGGGAGAACACATTCCTAACCCCCAGTGATGGAGCTGGGGAAACACCCATAGCACTGGGGACTGAGCCGGGGACAGGGCCACCTGCCCAAGCAGCTGAGCTCCCTCCACCCCACCTGGCTGGGGCTGGCCATGCACCTGCACCAGGGGTCACAATCACTCCCAGCTTCAGCATCAGCTCTACATGAGCACTCAGGCAGCAGCAAGCCACCTGACAGCAACCAGGTGGCTGCAGCATGGAAGTTGAGGACAGAGCCAAGCTGGGGATGGGACCACCTGCCTGGGCACCCACAGTCCTCTCCTTACTCTATGGCCCCTCTGAGACTGCCTCCCCACCTGCCTCTGCATGCATTAGAGCTGCTGACTTGCGAGAGGTGCCAGGGTGGGCACCAGGGGAAGGGGTGCCCAGGGAGGGCGCCAAAATACAAATTTGCCCAGGGTACAATTTTCCCTAAGGTTGGCACTGGCCTCAGAAATAGTTCCTGCTCAAACAGTCAAATGTTGCTTGGGAAAAATCTCAAGGGTGGCATGTATTTACAAGGATCGTGTCAAATCATCATCAAGAAGTAGAAAACATTGGGTAGGATCAAAATGCCCTGTTAGTTCAAACACAGTGGAGAGTTGTACCTGCTGATTTAAGAGATGATCCAGTTCCTGTTCGCTTCAGTGGCAGCTGGGTCAGACTATAATTGAAATGAAATTAATGGTAAACACAGAGCCTCAGACTAGATCAGATTTGAAAACCTCTCTAAAAATGTGAATCAGGCATTACTCCCTGGTAATACATCAGCTATCTGCAGAAATTGAAACTAATACCTTAAACATGGCTACTGAAACAATCACCTCTTATGAACACACAACAGTATTTGCTAAAAGGTGGTACAGTTTGTTTTATTTGCCCTACAAATCCAAGAGTATTGAGGCACATAGAAATAGTGATATTACATCAGACCATAATTGGTATTATGGTAGCACTCAGAGGCTTCAGCCAAATATCAAGGTTCTATTCTACTGGGCAGCATACAGTATGAAGGAAAAAAGTGCCTTTTTTTTACAGCAAGATTCAACAGATGGACAGAAAACCAAAAACAAATGTGGGGATGAAAGGACAAACTAACAGTGAAAGCAAGTTTTACACAAGTTTTCCTCTTGTCTCCCCCCACCCCCCCATATTCTCCCATGTGTACATAAAATAAGTGATAGAAAGAGTGCAAATTAAGGGGGAGCTCAGGAGGGCTGAGCCCTCCCATAAGAGATGAGAGCCCTCCTGTAAGATTTGAAAATCATAACCTCGGGGAGGGTCTCCGATCGGATTGCTCCTTCACTTAGGTGGTCTTGTTAATCAATGAACCAGCTTACTTTTTTTTTTGCAGATCCCCCCACCCGAGAGTCAAAATGTAATTCAGACCCTGGTGATAGAGTTCTTACTGCAGACATATTTTTATGTGTTCCTCTCTCTCTCATCTTCCCCCCCACCGCCCTTAGATTTTAAATATACCAGAATTTACAATTGAAGCAAACCTATATTGAAAGTGTGAACATTTGGCTTAATGTATTTTGCTCAGAGTATTCTAACCACATTGAGTTATATATCTTCTATTTTTTTATTCCAAAATATTCTCCGGTTAGCTCAGATTCTAAGTATTATATAACATAACTAGTTGTTATTATTATTTATGCATAAGTATTTCTAAGAGTTCTCTATCAATTATGATTGTTTGTCAAGCAAAAAAGCTCCACCTTTTGTTATAACAGTACATATTTTTCTGTAGGCGTGAAGTGGAACAGCTAACTGATGCCATGCGAGTATCAATGATTGAAAGTGAGAGAGAAAAAGCCTGTTTTCAATGGAAAGGTTTAACTATGCTAATCTCTGGAGCTGAAAGCATTGCAGACTCCATCCTAGGGACAGCTCTTGTAATTAAGACCTCAGAATTTGCGTTGTGTATCAGTAGTGCTATGGGAATAATCTATTTCACGGTACAGCATAATCTGACAAAACATACATATTAGTCAGAGGGAGGAATGACTAAAGATGCTTTTGCTTTGTTTCTGTTGCTTGCAGTGTGACACAGAAATACATTAGAGGAACTGTAAACCTCAGTAAGAGGAACACAGGTATGCAATGCGTTCCTACTCAATATACATACAGAGACATTCCCATCACAAAAGAGAGATAAAAATGCCCATAACAAAAAACAAATTAGTTATATAACTCCAAGGTTCATGAAATTCTCTTTTTCTTGTATGCACAAATATTGCTGTCTTTTAATTCAAGCCTGTGCCAAGGTACAATTACTTAGAAGTATTCAGCTACAGAGAGCCCTGACTCAGGGGAACTGCTCATATAGAAAAGAGCCAGTTGTAGTGTTATTTTAGTAGCCGAGATGGTCCTGGGAAACAAGACTGGTGAGGTAACGGAACATCTTCTACTGGACTAATCTGTACAGATGCGAAAAATGGGAGACAAGCCTTTGGGCATCAAAGGCCCTGCATCAGGTCTGGGAAAGAAGCAGTCACAATCCAAGCTAAGTACAAGTTAAAGTGATTGCTTTAGTTTTAACTAATTATGTTAATGAATTTGACCACTTGAAAGAGAAGTGACAGTTTTCACCTATTAAGCAAAGACAAGTTAGCAGAGGGAGATGTGAGAGGTAAGTTATAATGAGCCATACAATCAATATGTCTTGTTTCTCTCTGTCAAGTTAAGAATTTCTGTTCCCAGGCTAACCTTCTGAAAGCATGGTGTGGGTTTCCTTTGCGCAGCCAGTACGAATTCGGAAATGGAATAATTCCATAAATTCATCTTTGGGCATAAGACAAACACAGAGTCTGATCACAAGGCATGAGAAAACATCATTGAAAATACCATTGCTGATTTTACACAGACAATTACAACTCATTTTACTGAGACTCCACCCAGCACAATGAGATCAAGTATCTCCTGGAAAAGTCATTTCTGATAGCAGATACACCAAGCAAAGTCTGTGTTCATCTATAATTTTGGCAGTAGATGAAGTCTTCCATTTATGCAACTAAATTCTCAACATTCAGTTTTGTCTGTGTGTTGTCAGTTTTAATTAAAATATAGTGACCAGATTCTCAACACTGTGAATGGAGTACCCATATAATAACTAAATATAGCTTATCAGTAATTTTCTCAAAAGTGACTTAATGTCTGATGCTGCATCATTAAGGTTAGTTAGAGTTTTGATGTTGATATATAAAAAAAAAAAAATCTAAGCACATAGAAGCCTAAATCCCAGTGATCTACAATGAGAACAAGACTCCTGCATGCCTGGTTCACTGTTGAAAAGAAGACCTCCTGCGTGCCTTTGAAAATTTTAATTTTAGAAGCCTAAAGTTTGCTTTCCATATTTTTCTCCTTGGCCCAATTTTTAAATTAAGAACCTTGTTGACATTATAAATTATTCCTTTACATAAGTAAGGGGGAAGAGGGAAACAAATACAAAAACCCCCAACACACTGGGGTCTTAATCTTGAATGGAGTCCCTAGATATACAGTAAACATACACATATTGCAAGCTCACTTAAAGCAGATGGTCTCAGAATCATGATCTACAAAAAGGAAAAAATATAGTAAAATGTTTGATCTTGTTAAGAACTTTTATATCCCAGATTGGGCTATCTCCTTGACACGGAGTCAAACAGCCTGGACCTCAATCAAACCACTTGTTTAAGAAATTAGTGTCAATATTTCCCCCCACACATAGAAGTCACGTCTTCTGCACACAGAAGTTCCATGCCCATCTATATAAGGGGCAGGAGACAGCTAGCTGTGGTCTTGGAAAAGTAAGAGGTATTGGGAAAGTGAAGGGGGTGACTGCAGTGAACCAAAGGCATAGGAAAAAAGCTAAAGAAGGAAACGATAAATTCTTGCAGTATAACAATATGAAAACTTTTAAACACCAAAGCAGTGGAAAATACACCATGCATAAAGTATTTGCCAGAGGAAAGACAAGGAAAAGTTCTTCTTTCAATATGAAACAAAAGAACCGTAATTACTTTAAAATATATGCTTAGTAAATAATTCAGCATATCCTACATTAAGGTTGGGGTTTTTTGTAGTTGCCAAAACCACCTAGTCAATTGCCAGTTAGAAGTGGAAGGCTTTCCAATATTATGTAACTATCAATATAACATATATTACCTTCAAATTTTAAAATCATGGGATATATTTTTCTTTGCATTTCCAGAAGCTTCCTTTTGGGGTGATTTTTTAAAGATATCCTGATGTATAATGTTATTCATCAAAATTATTGGTTAACCAATGATCACATACAAAACAGTGACAAGAAGTGAGATTTCTCAGAACAGTAGCCTGTTTAGCACTAGAATTTCAGATCAATATTATTTTCCAAATATCTTTCTCAGTAATTTTCCTCAGCAGAGCCCAAATGCTCTGCAAATGGTAGTATTTGCTGTACTGACCTTTCTAAAAGTAAGAGGAACCTCATTTTTACAGGGCTCCAATTAATATTCAAAATGTCTGTACAACTATGTTTATCTGGCTATAGAAACTGTGGTAGCAATTAAATGGCCTGGTTAATTTGCTGAGTCCGGTGGAATATGACAGACCTACCTAAGATATCAACATTAAAACCAAATGATTAATATAATGTCAGTGAAAACCAAATATTTCTTAATTATTAGGCCACTACTACAAAGTGCTAGTGGGAATGTAAAAAAATCATAGAACATTTCTGGGAGAACTTCATTCAAATTGGTCACTATTTGCTAAGGCGGTTGTAACATATCTTTCTTTGCCAATAACTATGTTTCACTGGCTTCAACCACTACCATTTTCAGGCTTTTAGCCCTCACTCTCCTTATATTCCACAAATGTGGATCGACTGAATTAGGAGGACTGCTGTCAATACTGGAATGCAACTGCCCCTTTGGCAACAGCATCTGCAATTTTTTAGGGATTCAGACTTTTCTGAGGGGGGTTCAGAATTACTTTTCTGTTTCTTCAGGAGTGGTAGAATAACTGGATTCCTTCCATGCAGATGTAGATTCTCCAGCATTTCTAACACAGAGCTGGCTTGCTGAAAAAATACCATATTTTCTTGCATACTGTGCCACCAAATAAGACACACAACTTATTTTTAGAAGGCATAATGAGGAAAAAAAGATTTTTCCTGAATCAGAGACAAATGTGATACAGAATAAGTCCTCCTGGAAACAGTGTCCAGGCATCCCAAGAAACAGCCTATGTGAGGCAGCAGGAGCTTCCTGGTTTGCAGGACAACAAGGATAGGCCCAGACCCTTGCAAGAGCAACAGCAAGAATGTTACTTCTTTACTGAAAATAGTCAAGAAACTACAGACTGCATGCAGCAGCTCACTCACCCTCAGACAGGTCAGTGGCTCCACAGCCAAAAGCGATTGCCTCACCAGAAACTGTAAGAGGGTTAACACTGGACTCTTTCCCTGCTGTTTGCAGTCCCAGAGGGAAGTGGCAACCTTCTTGGTGACAGGCTGCAAACAGACATCACCCTTGTGCCACCAAAAGAATTTTTATGGTGGCACAAAACCCAAGCAAACTGATTTCCATGTCCCTTGTCACACCACAAATGCCCCAAATTCTGGTTGCTAAAATACGTAGTAATAGTTTGTGCTGCCTTTTTGTGGTGGACATCTATTTGCTTATGGCATGAGAGCAGAGGCAGCCCAGGGTTGCCTGCACTCTCCAGATGCCCTGGGCAAGTACTCCCGAGGCTTCAGGGACCTTGTCCTGCATGACAATGGCCCCAGGCACCTGGACCTGACCTACAGCGCATGCCTGCAGGCACAGAGCAGGAAACCCCATGGGCTTCCCCACTCTGCATCTGCAAACATGCCTTGGGAATTATCTTGCAGGCATGAAGTGGGTTCCCTGCTCTGCTCCTGCAGGGGAATTTCTGAGGCACGTGTCTGCAGGCATGAAGGGGCCAAATGGGGTCCATGGGGGCTCCCCTGTTTCTTGCATGCAGACACATGCTCCAGTAATCCACCAACCGAAGATGCCTGCAGTGTGTGTATCACCCTGCTATGACCTGATGGGCACATGTCTGTGAGCAAGGGAACCACCATAAGGGCAGAGTTTCAGACCCCATGGGGGTTCCCCTGCTTGCAGATGAATGCCTTGAGTCAGGGTGCTGCACCTGGGGCTGTTGTCCCACAGGATTGGGCCCTTGAAGCCCTGGGAGAAGCAGAAGCCTAACCCTGTGGGACAATGGCTCCAGGCAACATCTGTAGATGCCAATGAAAAGAACCAGCTGTACCAGGAAACATCCTGACACAGGAGATCCTAGTCCAAAGACAATGTCTGTTTATAGCCACAGTGTCCATTTGTTCTATCCTACATACTTCTTCTATTCCAGTGGAGAAAAATCAACTTCCTTGCTAAAGATATGCACCCCACTTTTTGAGGGCTGATTTTGAGTAAACAGTGTATGTGACATGTGAGTAAATACAGAATGTTCTTTGAGATTATCAAAGTAGGAATCCACTATATGAAATAGTTCTTCTACAGTAAGGAACATTTTTTTCAATGGGATTGCTCACTTGAGTAAGTTAAGCATGCATGTAATACATTATATTATTGGGCCCTTAGTTTATATATACACTTATGGAATATAGATGCTTTGTTAAATTGACTGGTAAGCAGAAGTTTCTTTACACTGCACCATACAGTATAGGAAAAATCAATAAATAAACCATTTTATGACAATGCTTCTAGCTATTTTTATAAGATCAAATAATCTATTAACTAAGTTGTTTTAGTCTTTTCTAGGGTGCTCCAACAAGGTTTAAAGATGAAAAGTCATCTGTTTATAAAGTATTGTTTTATTCTTATGTTGACTCTAAACTTTTAAAATATTTAATATGAGGTAAATGTCTCAAGAAGACAAATACACAGTCTCTTGATTTGAGGTTTAACCACTGTTGCTCCCTGACACGCAGCAGTTTTCTCATTAGTCAAAAAAAAAATATTGGGCTCAAAACAGAGATAAGTGAGTGAAATTCTACAGACTGTTATGTAGGAGATCAGACTAGATGAATTATTGCTTTCTTCTGCCCCTAACACCTATGGATCTATGACATTTTGGAAGAGTTGGAGATGCCTAGCGTGACAACCAGGCTGCACTAAACCCTATAGGGTAGTACAGGCCATTGATGAAGCCATGGAATCTATATTGGTGATGATTTTCAGTGCCTCCTTTTTCTAAGGAAAATGCGCTATCTTTTCCTGAGAAGATATTGTCGAAATCCATATACAAGGAATTACATCTTGATGCAGAAATACAAACAAAACCGAATCTCCCATTTGGGAAAGATTATGGAGGTAGTTATGGCAAGGCAGCTAAGCAACACTGTCAGCTACTTTTGAAACATGTTTGAAAAAAATCTGTATAATGATTTTTAAACCATAATGCAAACAAACTTGATAATGTTGAATAATCATATGGAAATAAACACACGATCATGTTCTTCAAAAAATGTTTCTTAGAAATTTTTTAAACCCTTTGGAAAATAGACAGTGTTCATGGTTACAATCACTTTTTAAAAGAAAGTAATGCATTTTATTCCAAATAATAAAGTTGCTCTTCCAATTAACTCACGGCCATTAATTTTCAGGACAGATCGAAGCAAGAAACCTTGGAGAAAGGGATTTTTAATGGAAGCATTCACCAAATCTTTGTTATTTCAACACTACTGATTCAGTTATAATTTTCAAGCACAAAATTAATTTACAAATAATGCTGTTTTGGAATATCTATAAATTTTAAATTAGGTGGGAGTGGTCTTTAAAATGAAGTTCTCCGACCAAAATTGCTTTTGGCAGTGAGTATGCAGGAAGCTTAGGAGAACAGTATATACCACACAAGCAGCATTTAATAAATTCTCCCAGTCTGGTATGCAGGCTTCAGCCAGTTCCAAATATCAGCTGAGACAGACTCAATTTGCTTCCTCCCACTTTGCCTTGATGAAAAAATATTAAGACAAACCATATTCCTATAGGAAAATTAATACATTGGTATAGCTGTACAAAGGCTGATTATCCTCCACTGGAAAAGGATGTTACCACATTACCAACCTCTACTATTAAAATTAATCAGAAAA
Organism: Alligator sinensis; assembly: GCF_000455745.1. Classification (NCBI taxonomy): domain Eukaryota; kingdom Metazoa; phylum Chordata; order Crocodylia; family Alligatoridae; genus Alligator; species Alligator sinensis. The sequence continues at coordinate 39,332 of NW_005843013.1, forward strand.
GCATGCAGAAATCTTAATCAGAGATAGTCAAGTAATCCATGTAAAAATACCACTATGGAGGAGGTTTTCATATATGGTTCTGCTTTGCTTGAAATTTGAACAGTTTCAATTTTAGTTCTAAAAAATAAACTCTTCAGCTATAAAATATAAGGGACATAGAAAAACTCAGCACTATTGAAGCCATTTTTTTATGTTCATTTTCAACTATATTACAGTGCAGGAAAAAAAAAGTTTATCTCAAAATTAGCAAAGATGCTCAGACAGGTCTGACCTCATGAAATTTTAAGGAGGCTCTTCAGGGGTTGCTGCCATTCTGGTTTGATAGTCAATTTGTTTAACTTTCTGGGGGAAAGTGAGTCTCTGACCTACCACTTCTTTTCTCATAGCTGATACTGTGCTCCAAAATCTGGAGAGACTGAAAAGTCCCACATTCTTGTCCTTTCTTCTTCCTCTTTCTCACCAAGAATTAAGCAAATCTTTATCTTGTCTACAATATTCATCCTGGCTAAGACCCTCCCTTCCAATCTCCTTATTTGACAGAAGAACTCTATTTTGCTATACTCCCATCAGTATAAACCTTCAGTCTAATAGAGACCCAGAGACTAAAAAGAGCAGTAAGCCAAGAACAAAAGCCTTAGGAACCTGCCATGCTAGAACTGACCAATATTCCTCCCCAATATGGTGTCCTGTCTCAGACATTTGCCAACACCAGGTGTTTCCTAGAAAGGAATAACAACTCCATAATATACTTCAGTGTTGAATAGCATACTTTAGGATGGTGAATAAGGGAGAAAACTATTTGTTCCTGATCCTTATCAGCATTCAGTTTACAACCTGAAAGCCAGGTTGCCTTGAAATTTTACCCAAGCTACTTCAGTGTAAATGAAGATGATATTCTTATCTCTATAACTGTCTGTTTTTATTCAACTTGCCAAAATCTTTTACTGAATGTTATATCACAGCAATGAATTCTTAAGATTGCCCATTTATTGGAGTAGCATCCAACCTAAATCTTTTGTTAAACTAATGCAGTTGGTAACTTACTGTTTAGTTTCAGAGATCCCTTGATCTACTTTGGGCATGCTTCATCTGTGACAAAACACAGCAAGCCAAGTGCCTCAAAAATTAATACATGCACATGCCGCCAAAACTAGACTCCATAAAAATTTGGCAGTTAGCATATAGAAAGTTTACTTCAGGGTTGTACTTCATGCATTTCAACATCGTGTTGTGCAATTCTTAAGTGTAGCGTCTATCTGGAGCCAACATCAAACACATGAAGAATAATTTGAATCCATTGTCTTGTTCAAAGATATAAATCAGTAATCAGTTTAACAATCCCTTTTAAAGAAACTCATTTTAAATGTTAAAGAAGACTGACTAGTAAACTTTAGCACAAAAATCAATGTTTAAATATGTGTAGAATGCCACAATGTGTTAAAGTACTAAATAAGTGTTTAACAACTACATTATAATCTGAGTCACTTTAGCTACCTTCAGTATTTCTAAAAGACATGTTGTTTCTCCACCTCTAGTAAGGGAAGTATCCAACTACACATATACTTTTGAAGTATACTCCTAAAGCATAAAGCTACTCCACACACCTTAGTCAGGACTTATGTATATAGTCACAGTATCCCCAAGGGTTTTTTCCCCTGTAGGTACAAGCTTCTATTTACCAGCCATGTTGCAAGATGAATTCAGGACCAAGTTTGGAAGTGATGAATTTATCAGAGACAGCTTAGTCCAAATGAAATGCACATGCATTTATCAAAGCCAGCAGCAAGAGAAATTCCCAATGCCTGCCATTCTTCCAGTTTCACCAAAAAATGATGTTGCTACACATTTGGGCTTGACATATTTTGGAGCATTTGCTATATTGCTTCATGCTTCAAACTGGAGGAAATGGTTTACTGTCATCCTGGAGATTGAGAGAATGCTGTAGAAATTAAGCCTAGAACTTTTGTGTGATGGTAGGTTGCATTACCATAGGGTTGCACCTTCCTATGGGTTATCTCTTTTTAAATCACCTCATTTTCACCTGTTCCCCAGTTCAAGGCTGGTATCCTGAAGTATGATAGGTCTTAGAAGATGTCAAATGCACTGGACAGATGTAATTTAATTGAATTTCTGACCTGTACTAGCAAACCAAACCCATACCAGAGAGGGAATATGATCTTGCTTATAGCTTCTCTATGTAGATAAATTCCCTATAACAGCTCAGAAGAACATGTGCTAAACAGAAAGACAGAAAATGGAAACAGTTCAAAAAAGTGCTGACTGGTAAGATTTTTCATGGATTAAGCATATTATTTACTTTACTTTAAATAAGAAAGATTAATATATTGTACCTGACTTAAATTACCATTGATAAAAAGGCAATATAAAGGTTAAGACCAACAACCAGATATTTAAAATTCAACCTTTAGGTGCCCAACCTGAGATGATTTTAATACAGCCTGATTTTCAAAAACTGCTGACCACCTGCCTTCTGTGAGTTACAGTCTTTTAAGAGCTTTCCAGCTAAGCAGAAAAGCAAACTACCAGTCTCCTTTAAAAATCTTGGCCGGTAAGCTTAAATCTGTGTGTAAGCCTCTAATTAGATCAAAAATCCCAGTTCTAGTAGCTGCTTTAGTCTAAGCAGAGAAGACAAACAACTCACAGGTGAGAGAATGGCCCAGCATTACTCTTCTTCTTTTCTCCTCTAAATTTAGAATTAATGGAGTCACCGTGAGTATCAGTCGCTTGGCAGAGCACTATCCTGAAGCACTATGGAATTTTATTTCCTGACAGTTCATGTACTTGCACACTACTGCATTAACCAGCCATTGTGGCCAAAGAGATAAATGTGTAAGATACAATGTCACTATTGATTAGTTACAAGCAACTCGCCTTTCTGTCTCCGCTCAGCAACTGGATACTTCGGACCAGTCTGATCTCTCGTGCACCAGGATACACTGGGAGCGCTCTCACTGAAGCTAAGTGAACGGCCTCGATGAAAAACAGATGGGACTAAAGAATCCCCACCCTTTGCATTTACAATTTGTCATCCTCCTCTTCCTCTCCCAAATCGAGAGTGAGGCTTCCCAAAATTATTAGATTACCTTAAATGCAAGGAGTGGGCTTTGTTTGTGGGTTGTTTTTTTTTAAGGTCAGGATCCCTTAATTTATGTTCTGGTTTTAGCTGTATGTATCATAATTTCCAGGTTTACTCTGGAGGCATGAAAGTTGAAAATATTTAATTTTTTATTTTTAATGAGAGGGGTTTTTTTAAATTGATTTTATTAAGAGCTGAAATTCTCACATAATCACATGATTTCAGCTGCCATGGCTTCAAGAAAAGCAGCAAATACCACAAGCGGCATGATAAAAGCATGTTGGCAGCAGAGTGCATCTATTTTAAACAGGTATAGATGCAGTTGAAAAATTACACAGGTCAATGCAATAAATACTTATTTTCTCATTGTTCAGGATATTTTCTTTCCATTTTCTTTTACTTATACACATATTTAGATTTTTTCTTTATTTAAGCTTTCTGGTGTCTCCACATAAGCAAGAATTCAGATTATCTTGCATGGAACAGAGTGCAACTTCCAACTTTCTAGACCACTTAGTTCAACTCTCAGATTATCATTAGACAGTTAAGAAAAACCATAGCTTGAAAAGAAAGCAAATTATTCCCCATTTATGTTCAACCATGTCCTTGATTAACAAAATAAAATGGCAAGTAAGAAGAAGAAAAACAACCTAAAATGTTTTTTTTTCACATGCAAGCCAGAGCGCTTGCTTACCTGGTGCTCCAGGGGGCAGCACTCACAAGCACACCTTGCCTACCTGCTCCCACTCCACATGAACCAAACACAGAAATGGGGCAGCAGAACCAGTCTAAGGAAATACCTCCATCCTTGCCACCGCTCTCAAGTATGCTGCAGACAGAAATCACAGGAGCAGATACAGGGAGTACCCTCTGCAGCAGCTTCACCTCCTCATTTCCAAGCATGGTGCATGTGGAGCTGGGGCAGATGGGTGAGGCATGAATAAACAGCACATTCAAGAATGCCCAGATACAGATAATTAGCATTCAGGTCCCTCGCCCCTGAAGTTGAATCCAAACTCCCACTCTACTTACTTTCTAGATCCTGTCTGGGTTTTGGCAGGAGGTAGAGTGGCCACTGATGCATCCCCAGAATACAGGACATTCCCTTGGTGAAGGGGAGGGACCACTGGCACCCTGAGACAATCAGCAGTGAGAGTCAAGGCCGCCACCTACTCAGCCAATCAGCAATGAGGGGTGGGGCCACTGGGCCTCTTGGCCAATCAGCAGCAATGGGCAGGGCCACTACAAAAAGGCCACATCCCTTCCTGATTGGCTCAGAACCCTGCTTCTCCTGGCTGTGCACCTCCCTACCTCTAGGCACAGCCAACAATCGTGAGGACAAATGATTGACAAAGTCCTTCTTTAGGTACATAGGGAGCAAAAAGAAGGTGTATGGCAGCATAGGACCCCTACAGGACAGACTAGGGCAATTGGTAATAGATAGGAGAGACAAAGCTGAGCTCCTAAATGAGTTCTTTGCATCTGTATTCCTAAACACGGATAAAGACCTATCTCCCAAAGGGGCTATAGACAGGCACAAGAGGGACTCCAACCCACCGACAGTTAGCACTGACCTAGTGAAGGGGCATTTGGAGTGCCTGGACATGTTTAAGTCAGCAGGCCTGGATGATCCTCATCCAAGGGTGCTGAAGGAATTGGCCAGTGTTACTGCAGAACCATTGGCAAGGTTATTTGAGCACTCATGGTGTTCAGGACAGGTCCCAGAGGACTGGAAAAAGGCCAATGTGGCCCCTATTTTCAAGAAGGGGAGAAAGGATGATCCGGGTAACTATAGGCTGGTTAGCCTCACCTCTGTCCTTGGGAAAACCTTTGAAAAAATTATTAATGGACACACCTGTGGGTGTCCAGTAGGAAAAATAATGCTGAAAGGCAACCAGCATGGATTCATAGCAGGTAGATCCTGCCTGACTAACCTTGTTTCTTTTTATGATCAGGTCACAAAATGCTTAGATGCAGGAGTTGAGGTAGATGCCATCTACTTGGATTTTAAAAAGGCCTTTGATATAGTGTCTCATCCCATTCTTATAAACAAATTAAGCAATTATGGCATAGATTACTACATGGTCTGGTAGGTGGAGAATTGGCTTATGGGCTGCACATGAAGAGTGGTGGTAGATAAGTCATTTTTGACCTGGAAAAATGTGGGCAGTGGAGTTCCCCACGGTTTGGTCCTTGGACCAGTGTTGTTCAATAGGGCTGTGCAAAGCTTTGGTCGCTGATTCGATTCGGTGGAGATTCGGCCCGATTCCGTGACTGAATCTCCAAATTCAAATTGAATCAGATGACCCCTCGATCTCTCCATATCAAATTGGAACCCTCCAAATTGATTTGGAGAGATTCAGAGAGATTTGATGATTAGGACATAGACACACTTTAAAAGTTTTTTCTACATACCTCAAGGTACCAGTCCGCCAGGGAGCGCATGGAGGGGGGCTCCCTGCCCCTCCCCGGCTCAGTGACTGGTGGCTCCTGGGTCTGGGGGGGCACCCAGGGTCCCCCCCATAGCCAATCACTGAGCCAGAGGGGATATGGGGGGGGCACAACCCTCGGGGGTGGACCCAGAAGTGAACGGGAAGTACTTCCCATCCACTTCTGGGTTCACTGCTGAGCATGCAGGAGGCCCCCCTGTGCTCCTGTGGGACACTCCATCTGGCCCACCATCACAGCATTCATGAGCCGTGCCTGGTACCTCAAGGTATGTAGAAAAAACATTCAAAGCTGTGTCTATGGCCGAATCACTTATTCTCCAAATCAGCATCAAATCTTCAGATTCGGATTTGGCCAAATCGAATTGGGGACAGTGATCCAAATCAACGAATTGAATCATTGTCACTGATTCGACTTGGCTGAATCTGAATCCGAATCAAATACAGCCCATTTCACACACCCCTACTGTTCAATATCTTCATCAGCGACTTGGATGAGGGCATGGAAAGCACTCTGTCCAAATTTGCAGACGACACCAAATTATGGGGCAAAGTAAACATGCTGGAGGGCAGGGAGCAGATTCAGGCGGATTTGGACAGGTTGGGAATGTGGGCAGAACAGAACAGGATGCAGTTTAACAAGGACAAGTGCAAAGTACTACATCTAGGAAAAAGAATCACCAACATACCTACAGGCTGGGAGGTGACTTTCTAAGCAGTACAGTAGCAGAAAGGGATCTCGGAGTCATAGTTGACTCCAAAATGAACCGGAGTTGTCAATGTGATGAAATAATAAGTAAAGCCAACCACAATCTTTCATGTATTGCAAGGTGCATCAGAAGCAGGTCTACGGAAGTGATACTTCCGCTCTATGCAACAATGGTCAGGCTGCAGCTGGAGTACTGTGTCCAGTTTTGGGCACCGTACTTCAAGAGGGATATGGATAACCTTGAGAGGGTTCAAAGGAGGGCCATTCATTTGGTTATGGACCTACAAATAAGGTCCTACAAGGAGAGATTGAAGGACCTGAATCTCTTCAGCATCCGCAAAAAAAGGTTGAGAGGGGATCTTGTAGCCATCTACAAATCCATTTGGGTAGGGGGGCAGCAAGAAATAGGGGATACTCTGTTTACCAGGGAGCCCCTGGGGGTTACTAGGAACAACGGCCATAAATTGACGGAGAGCAGATTTAGATTAGATATTAGGAAAAAAGTCCTTTATGGTGAGGCTTGCCAAAATCTGGAACAGGCTTCCAAGGGAGGTGGTGCTCTCCCCTACCTTGGAGGTCTTTATACAGAGACTAGACAAGCATCTAGCTGGGGTCATCTGACCCAAGTTCTCTTTCCTGCCCAGGGCAGGAGGTCAGACTTGATGATCTACTGAGACCCCTTCCGACTCTAAAAATCTATGAAATCTATGACGTATTTCTACCAATAAACCGAAAAACAGGACTTTTTGCAGTCAATTCCTCATTCAGAAATGAACAGGGGACAAAGGATTTTAAAACAGGATGGTCTGGTATAAAACAGGACCAATGGCCACCTTAGCAAGAGGTAGGTGACTAGCTGCTCAAACCAAGTCAGTTCTTGTCCTACTCAGGAATACAACTGTAGAAGCTTACAGAACTTTCATCAAACAGGAAGGTGCCTAATGAACTTTTAGGTATCTGCAAGGTTAGGTGGCTACTAACGAGGAATATGTTGGATTGCAGTTTTGAACTTAAGTGTCTAATGTCCATCTAAATTTGTACATAGGTATAATAAGTGATATCTGTTTTGAGTACAAAAGGTAGTGCATTTTTATAAACCAAAGAACCCTGCACTATTAGTTAATGAATACATTTTGCCATCAGAAATGTATTTAACTAAATAAACTCTGTGATTCTGGTCCTTTAACTCAGGCAAGCTAAAAATTGCCTGCCAACATCTACTGCCTTGTAAGGATTTCAAGAAGCCAATAACTATGACGTAAGAAATCTTTATGGATTTAGCACTCTTGGTTTGAGCACCACTTTTAAATTTGCTTTCTTACGCTTGGTTTGACATAGAGTTCTATTCTGTAGCACTCACATGCTTTCCAAATTGATTACATTAGTATGACTGATGGTGAAGGGCCTGTGAATGTGACACAGGCATTAGTTATGCTGAGTAAAATTCACCAAAGGAGGATTCTGTGACACACCAAATGCTGAAGACACAGAATGCATAGTAAATTGTTGTGTCAGTTAAAGTTTTAAAGTTATGTTTTTCAAAAATACATCCAGAAGAGCCCAATTTCCAGCTGCCTAGAAAACTTTGGGATAATAAAAAGTCATTATTGGTATAATAAAAAAGTACAGAAATATATATTACTTGGAAAGAAAAATATCTCTGACTCCCTTACCTTCTGAAACTCACACCAATTACTCCATATGTCCAACCTGGGGCCAGAGTCTGAGCAACGGCAGTATTGAAGAATGGTATTGAATATTTGCGTATGCAGTGCTATTTACTAGATTTCAGCTGCAAGCTGGTAATAACAACTTAGTTGTAATTAGAGTTTAGCTGAACTGTGTGAGAAAAAGATTCTTTTAGCATCCCTATAACTCTATGTATTAAATGCTCCAGAAGAGCGTTAAGTAGCATCTTAAAATTTACAAATTAAATTGGTGAAAGCAAATTTAAAACAATGGTAAGCATGTCCACATGCAGTGTTGCATCAGTTTTACCATGTTAGTTTTACATCTTATATTTAAGTAATCCAAAACAAAACTTTGTACTTATAGCAAGTCACATATTATTTCCATCCTTCTCCCCCCAGGAAATCTAAAACTCCCAGGTCCAGAAAAAAAGGCTTCTTGTAATAAGAACAAAAAGCGTGAAAGCTACTCTCTGCTTTATAACTGCAGATTAGACACAGAGTTAAGATTTTTGCTTTTCTAGAAAAGAGACCCACTAAGAAACATTTTAAAATAATTAGCAGGATCTGAAGGAGGTCCCAGATTAAGCAAGGTATAAAAAAGCAAAGATTCTGGAGGGAAACATTTGTAATGAGAACATTTGGTTAATTCATAGAATCGCAACAATGGAAAACAATGGATGTCCCAATGACATCCAGCTCATCCAGTGAAGGAGATTCCATGACCTGCTTAGGTGGGCTGTCCCAATGCCTCACTGCCCTCTGGAGTCAGAAACATTTGTTTTTCCTGCCATCCAACCAAAATCTTATTTACTACAAACCAAGTTGAATTCCTGTCGTATCCTCCGCCAGTGGAGAATGACTGGTTTACTGTCCATTTTATAACTACCTTTAACAAAATGGTCTGTCCCCTTAATAGGAAACAGTCAGCCCTATTGAGAGAACCCAGGTGCAGGGCATGTGGACAGGCAGAAAGCATCCTTCTAGGACCTTTAAAAAGCTCCCCAAAGAATAAGCAATAGGAGGAAACTAGTTGTGAACAGAAAAGTTTGTGACAAGAAGGGGCCAGGCTGCTGTGCTAAGGCCAGAGCCAAAAGGTTCCCCTCCCAGTACCCCTAGGGACAGGGCAGAAGGGTTTGATTTTGTGCCAGCAGACTAGGCTTAACACCACCTTTTGCATACGGGAATTTGTTATTACATCTCCACTCAATCTCCTCTTTTCTAAACAAACAAACCCCATTTCTTCAACCTTTCCTCCTAAATTGTATTGTTTAAATCCATCATCATTCTTGCTGAATCCCTCTGGTCTCTCTAATTTGTCTATATCTTTTTTAAAGTGTGTTGCCCAACAATGCCCAATGGAACAGAATAATTATTCCTTGTGTCTTACATAGAACAAACCTGTTAATATATCCCAGCATCACAGATGATATTTTTTGCTACAGCACTAGTCTGTGATCTGCTCCTCTTCTGCAGTACTACTCTCTAGACCAGTGGTCACCAACCAGTCGATCTTGATTGACTGGTCAATCATGGAGCCTCTGACAATCAATCTCAGTCTGTCAGAGGTTCCACGATCGGGAGTAGTAGGACACATGTGGCTGGGTTGAGCCACGCACCCTACCACCCGGGCTGGGCTGAGTGAGTGGGGTCAGAGCCTAGGCAGTTTGTCTGGGGGGGCAGGGGCAGAGGGCATTGATCCTAGGGTGCCAAAATGTGATCGTCACCACAAAAAGGCTGGAGACCACTACTCTAGACAGTCCCCATTTTGTATTTGTGCATTTTGCATCCATAAATCTCATCGTGTTGACGGTAGACTGTTTTGCTAATTTATCAAGATAATTTTGAATTCTGTTCCTGTTCTCCAGAGTACTTATAAACCTTTTCTAGATATGGCATCCACAAATTTGAGAAGTACACTCTGTATTCTGTCATATAAGTCATTCATGAAAACACTGCACAGAACCAGCGACAGGACAGACCCTTATGGGACCCCACCTGAAAACTCCCTTAAATTTGATAGTGAACAACTGATAACTACTTTTTGAGAGTGCCTTTTCAATTAGCTGTGCACTCATCTTTATGGGGATCATGTCTAGACCATATTCCTTCAGCTTGTTTCTAAAAACATTATGTAGGACAATGTTAAACCTGTTTCTAAAAATAAAACAAACAACAATCAAGCCATATCGTATATACAGCCCTCCTTCCTCACTAAGCCAGTTGACATGATTTCTTCCTGACAAATCCATATTGACTGTTTTTATCACCTTGTTATTTTCTAGGTGGTTATAAATTGACCGTTCTACCATCTTTCTGGGTATCAAACTTAGGCTGACTAGACTATAATTTTATTGGTCCTCTTTTTTCTCCTTTTTAGAGCTAGGCAATCTATTTGCTGTTCTCCATCCTTCATGAATTCTCAAAGAGGATTGCTTCAGCTAGTTCCATAAGCACCCTAGAGTGAGTTTTAGGCTTTGTGGACTTTAACGTTTTGCTAAGTAGTCTTTCACCTATTCTTTCCTTATAACAACCTTCAGCCCTAATTAATTGTGCTAAGTATCTAGTCACAGTTAACAAAGAAACAAAGGTGGTATTGGACACTTCAGCTTTTTCTTTGATATCCATTATTTGCTTCACTTCTGTATTAAATAATGAACTTATACCTTTGTTTTCCTCATACTTCTCAAGTATGTATACAGCCTCTTCATCTTACCTTTTATATCCATTATTAATTATAACTCATTTTGTTCCCAATCCTTTTTTATTTTAACCAAACCTGCATATCTGTCTTCTTTTACAGTCAGCCTTACAGATATGTGCCCTTGCCTCTGGCTTTGGTAAAATTCCTTTATGATTTTCAGGTCCTGATGCTTTGCTTCTATGCTTCTTATCTTTTTTCTGCATCAGCACATTTTGTCATTGTACCTTCAATATAGATACTTGAATTGCATTATCCTCTGATTATCTTCTCCAATGTCTCCACCTACCAGTCCCCTGAGTGTGCTGATGTCTACTTTTTTTAAGTCCATTATCCTTAATCTGCTACTCTCACTTCTTTTTCTTAGCATATTGAACTTTGTTAATTTGTGATCACCTTCACCCAAATTATCTTTCACCTCTAGCTTTTCAATTAGTTTCATTCTCTCAGTCAGACTGAAATCTAAATAACCATTCTTCTAGTAACTTCCTTCACTTTCTGAAGCAGAAAGCGGTCTCCAACACATTCCAAAAAAATAATGGACTATCTGTGTCTTGCCATATAGCTTTTCCAACAGTAACTGAAGACCAACATTATGATCACGTTCTCCCCTTTCCCCTTTGGATGTTTCTGGCTGTTACCCATAAAAAGTCTCATCCGTTCCCTCCATTTAATTAGGTAAATAGTAAATCCTCAAAATTACTTTACTCCTGTTCATTCTCCCCTTTTTTCTCCATCCAGTGAGATTTAAAATGTGTCATTCTAGGCTATTATTTACTCTCAAATTTACATGCAAGGTGAATATGTGAACTGCATATAATACTGAATATTTATATGAGTGCACCTGAGGAAAGCACTGGAGCCTTAACATTAATACTCAAAGCCAGCTGTGTTATGGTTGTGTTGTGCTGGCAAGAAAGTTGGTATTTCCAGTAAATTCTGTTTGCTGTAATGGTCTGGCTTCACTCTTGAGAAATAGAACCACGTCTTAATCTCTAGTAGAGTTGATTATTTTGTAATAGTTTTAATTTAACCAATTTTTTTTTAAAACACAGTCAACAAAGCATGTTAGGATCTCAAAGGTGTTTACACTGGCAGGTCCTACCGTGATGAAATGATTCTGATTGTAGTAGCCTCTAAAAATAACCTTTTCTAAATTACCCTTTTCATTGGTGTAATCCCACTCAGTAGCATAAGCAGAATGGGGTGACCAGGGCAGTCACCCCAGGCACCAACTTGGGGGAAGGGCAGAAAAAAACAGCTGCAGTTGCAGCCACACAATTGCACTAACAGCACTGCAGCAGCCAGAAGTTGCTGCTGCCCCCATGTGTCGCAGCTGTCCCAGGCGCCTGGCAGCCTCTGATCCCACTGAACTGGTTCTTTTCATGAGTTCCCCACACCCACATACTTCAAAAGGAATGTTCTTCAATAATAAAATATCCTTTCTACTGTTAATCACTGCCACTAATGTGTAACCAGTTTTTCCTTGGTCCTGGATATTCTGGTGGCACGTGCACTTTTGTTAAAAGAAACCCCTGCAATTACTCATGATAATGCTGCATTTAAAACTTCATAGATTTCATAGACATTAGGGCTGGAAGGGACCTCGCAAGATCATCAGGTCTGGCCCCCTGCCCCAAGGGGCAGGAAGTCACCTGGGGTCAGATCCCCCCAGCAAGATAAGCAATAAATAAGAGCCAGAAGAATGCAATCAGTTTAAAATCGAATTCCAGCCCAAGACTTCTCTTTTAGAATAATCTAGGTTTTGTATAAATATTGTGAATTCTCCAGCTTAACCCATTTGCATGACCAACGATTCTAGTCTCAAAGTCTGAAGGAAGGATCAGCAAAAATTTCTGAAAACAAACAAAACAATACAATCCATGATGTTCCAATTCTCAACATAAGATTTTTCTGACTCTCTTTTAAAGTCAGGTGTTAAAAGTTTCATAAGTGCCTAGTGACTTAGAAGCCTAAATCCTATTTTCAATTCTACCTTAGACACTTAGAAATTTTTAACCCATTGGCTTTAATCAAAGTCAGCCATGGAGTTGTTTCAGAATGCAGGACTTCTGAAAACAATTTCAACAGTTTTAAACCCAAATCAGAATAAAAGATTCAAAGTTTCCAATGAAATGAATTTTTAAAAATTTGTCTTTCAAAATATTCTGTCTGGGAATTTTGAAATTTTGGTTTGGAATTTTGATTTTTGCAAATTGTATATGTTTGCTATTATGTCATGATATGATAATAATAGTACATAATATGACATAGTTAATTTTTTTTTAATTTTATACATTTCAGATCTTAAGGGCAGCAGCTACTCAGTACTGATCAATTGGTACTGATTGAAACATCTTATCTTGCTCTCTAGATTAACTATTTCCCTACTTAAAGTTTGATACTTTTACTATTACTCCTGACATGTTATAAAATAATCTTTAAAATACAAATGTAACAAAATAAAAATTCAAAACAAAATTTCAAAATTCCAAAATGAATTTGCAAAATTTCCTTAACAAACTTTTTCTCAAATGGGTGTGAGGGGTGGGAATTGAATGTTTTTTGTATGGAAAATGTTATTGAAATGGTATAATGTAATCACCACAAAGATGGTACTCTCTAGAAAGGAAAGCAAGGCAGCTCTGCTGCTTCGCTGGGAGGTGCACGCTAAAATGAAGTTTCTAGAGCTTTTACAATGCTTTGGTTAGTATCAATATACGATAAAAATGATAGACACATTTTATAGCAGGACTAAAAAATATAAGACTCCCATTCTCAGAATAAAAACTTGCACAACATTCATTTGCACAAAATTCATTTATTATTTAAAATGTTTAAATATTTTTTTAAATGTCAAATGTTTATGCCAGATGGTGATAGGATTCATTCTTGTACATCTCTACTTCCGAGATATGGCAGGAACCAAAGACTGAAGCAAAAAACATATAACAGGAGCTATTTATTTATCCAAGGAGTAGTCAGGGAGTTCATACCTGAAAGGAGCCTAATTCTGATGTGTATGCACCAGCTTTTTGCTGAAAATCAGATCCTTTTAAGCAATCAAATGTAAAGAAATTCACTCATGCTCCCCAAAATGACAAGCCACTTTTCAAAATATCAGCCTGGATATATATCTGCACCAAACTAAACCTATAGGCCTATAATTGATTTCATTGAAACTAACAAGAATGAACCTTGTAAGAACAAAGCAGGCAAGCAGAATGAAGGAGGGATGGCATGATCTGTACCAGCAAGGCAGCATGTCGACAGCTTCTTGTAGACCTAATGTACCGACCTTGGCGGTGTTCTGTTAAAGCAGTAAACTAGTCTTCCACCTCCTTCCATGACGTTACCACATAACAATATAAACCTTGCAAAACAGAGATGCAGAAATGCTTTTGCTGAAATTAACAGAACATGACTGCCTAGAACTCTGGTAACCTATACAAGAGCTAAGTAGTAGTATTATTTCCCAGGGTTTGAAAATAACTTTGTTCAAGCCCTTTGTTCCTTGGATCTATCTTTAACAACTCTGTTTTCACTTTGGCATACATAATCCTTTTGAAAAGAAAATGGAAGGATTTAAGAAGACAATTTAGTGCAGCTGAACAGCACCACCTTGTGGGATATGCATGCTGTGGTCCCATTAGTCAACAGCATTTACGACAATCTTCCTTTACAGAAGGAAAAGTTAAGAAATGAGGGTTTCAGGTGAAAAATGCTAAACATATAAGCCTCCGTACAGTGTGCACTTAATTAAATTATATGGTTTCTTGTCCCCAATTTACAAATCAAAATGGAGCCTCTCCACTACTTTGTAGTTTGTGAAGAAGTCAGAGTAAAAGTCATTGATGCCAGGATTTTGTCTAGTTCTATACTGTATCAGCAGTAAGATATAAAAAACTTGGCTTTCTCCCCACCACCTTAAAGAATAGGAACAGGTATAGGTAGGAGTTAGAAACCTATCCTCTTTGAGCACCCTAGAAACAGGTAGAAGTTACACTAAGTCACCCAGAGAACCTACCTTTGGGGACACAAATGTAATGAAGAATATGGAGCAGTTGGATAAGTGCGGCTGGGTAATGGGCTAGATGGAGAAGGCTCCTTGGAGCAAAAGGCTGGGTGTACAACAAAGTTGAAAAATCCTCAGACACCTGGGTGTGCGTGTATGTACCACAGATGGGTGATGGGAACAGACAATGGTATGATGAGTGGCTTTTTGAGAATGCACAAACTAAAGCAGCTGTTGGGTGTTGAAGAAGGTAAAAACTGGCAGGCAGTGTGGCTAAGAGCTACCTAGCTGGAGAGAGATTTGGGTCAGTTGGGTGGGTGATGTCTAGAAATAAGAAACATACAAGTTGCCTCATGTTGAAAGCTGTGAAGGACAATTAGCTGCTTAGAGGGGCACCAAGAACAACTGAGTAGAAAGGGAGGGTGATGGGTTGAATGAGGTAATGGAAATAAAGATGGTGGGTAGGGGTACAGGTTTCTTGGGCAGCTGGGCTGATGGTTATTCATGGTGGGTAGATATGGTATAGTGTATGCACTGTGGTAGTGCTTGGATCAGTCAAGTTGCAGATTAAGGATACAGGCTGGGTGAATGGCAATAGGGAGTGCTGGCTACAGTGGACAGCTGAAGAAGGGACTGAGAGATGAGAAAAAAACAGAGGTTCCCTTGGGCTACTGCATTTGTCTATTTAAAAATCAAACAGGTAACACCTTGTACCTATGCAGAAACAATTCACAACTAGAAGTTTGTTTTACGTGATCAGTGAAATTGAGGTTTCAATGGTTTTCTAGTGAGTATATTCCTAAATAACACATTCATCATGCAAGATAAGAGTTTTTCCAAGAGAAGGATGCCACAAAGTCTGGAAACTTCATGGAGTTGTTGGGGGGCAGTGCTTTGCCCACTCCACCACCACACCTAGTGCTGCAGACACCCAGTGCTGGATTATGACATGCTAAGGCATTAAACTATGTCCAATTTAAGAAGCCCCATGCGGTAAAAATAATCCATGAAAATTGATTTTCATTAAATTAAGATGAATTATTGTTATTTCTGCACAAATTTATGAACTCAATATGAATAATAACTGTAGAGCCATATATATGTATATTTTTGTCATATTAGAACAAAAATGTCCAGGTTTTTTTTACCTATTTAGAGGCCCCTCATATTGTGAGGCTGTAAACTGTAATTTAAGTGGCTTAAGCTTAAATCCAGCACTGCAGATACCACTTCTGCTCTCTCATGGCTGCTCATCTTGTTGTGCAGCAACTGAGATCAGACAAAAGGGGAAGGGGCATGGAAAGGCAACCCAGACACCCCAGGTGGTTGGAGCGGGACAGTGCATAGGTGGAACCACAGTCCTGCTGA
>NW_005843013.1:55387-59407 GCF_000455745.1 Alligator sinensis
CACAGGGACGTTTACACATTCATTAATGCACAGTAGTTACTGTACATTTAGCTTAGTATTTCCTTAGTGATAAGGAAGTACTAACTAAATGCACAGTAGCTACAATTACGGCAGAGTAGCACCAGTGCATGATTTTTCTGTGATAGTTACTGTACAGTGGCCTAATAACACTGCACAGTAGCTTATTAGCACTGTTTTTGACCAGCACACTACTGAGCAGTGTTATTAGACTACGGCGCAGTAAGCGTCTCATGTAGATACATCCACAGTATCTCAGTTGGGCTGTAGGACTGCCAAATACAAAAGTATCAGGCAACTGGTCTGAGAGCTAGAAGCCATAAAATGGGGATAAAGTGCCAACAGCCTCCTCCAATATATATTTACCCTATTTAAATGGAGTGAGGAGGCACTGGAGAATCAGGGCTGGGCCCTGCACTGCTCTTGGGGAACCTTGAAGAGAATATATTTCTAACGTGTTGATTCCTCAAGACCCAGTTAGGCACTGTTCAGACATGTATCATGAATACAAGTTACACCTTAGAGAGCTCACAGCCTGGAACTGAGATGAATAAACTAATAAGTGGGGAGAATGATGATAAGATGACAATGGAGAGAGGTGCATCTACAGAAAAGTTGTTCTGGTGCAGGCACCGAAAAAGAACAGCCCTCCTGCTTGAGTAGGGTGAAACTCAAGTCTCCTATCTCCCAGGAGAGTGGTCTAGTCACCAGGAGTTACAAAGGAAAAGGGGAGCGAGCAGGTAGAGAGAGGGGATCTTTTCTACCTCCCAGCCCCTTTTGTTAAAGTTGTGCCCCATGCGGCCAAGAATGCAAGTCATGGAGCCATAAGGAAAGAGCCTGGCTCCTTTGCAACGGCTGTCAGGTGTTAACGTGGTCTCCTGTGCAAGTTATGGCAGCCATCAGAACTTCAATGAGCTCAGCAGCCACCAGGGAATAACTAGGAATTAGGCATTGCCCTATTATGCCTCCCGCCCCAGCACACCGCTGTATGCCCTTCTCGTAGACACCACACCAAACTCCTTTAGGAGCCTGAGATGCAGCATTCTCCAAGGATGAAGAGGCAGTGTCTGCTTGTGGCTTCCCTGCTCCAGTCTGGAAGGCATAAGGTGGTGACAGAGCATGAATCAGGCCATGAATCATTTAAACAAAATCATTTAAATAGACAAATGCAGTAGCATTTTTAAAAGTCACACAGGTAACTCCCTGTACCTATGTCCAAATGATTCACATCTGGAAGTTTGTCTTAGATGATCAGTGAAGCTGAGGTTTCAATTAGTTTTCTAGTGAGCATATTTCCAAAAAACATATTCACCATGTAAAGTAATGGGGGGGGGGGTCCAGAAGGATGCCGCAGGGGTCTGGAAGACCAAAGTTTCTCCCATGTAGCTTTGAAGAAACAGTCACTGAAATCCAAACATATCACTTTGTGACTTCCTAAACTACAACTGAGCTCATCTGAGAAGCAGGCAGATATTAGCATGCCAAAAAGACACAGTAAAATACTTCTCTTTATATTAGTTGAGGGGTGGGGGGTGTCAGATTTGTTAAAAGAATATTTTGTTTTGGAGTTTTCACATCTTTTCCAAAAACCTTGTTGCATTTCACTAAAATCCGGACAGAATCCACTCTAATGAAATGGAACCCAAAATGGAAATAAAAAAGTGTATCTAACCATGCTAAAAAGTTGTCTTGACCCTTTTTTAAGAATGATGCAAGAAACCTAGGTGGACTCAAGAATATAATTTAATGCTACCCTGGACTTTTTTGAACGACATATTATTAAATACAGCATCAACAATCAGTAAAGAATTAGCAGATACATAAATGGGGTAATGAAGACTGTATTAGATAATGAGAGTAAATAAGTTGGAATTTTTTCTGTGTTGTACCAAGTTTATGTAGAAGGCCTCCCAGTGGCAAAAAAGAGCTGAGGTTGTTGGCAGTAACATCTCATTGTAAATTTAGCCTGGTAGGGGAAAATATTAAACTTGTGGGCTTTAGGAATCATAGGTGTTAGTGATTAAAATGACTTGTGAGATCATTGAATCACTTGTATTGCTACTGTAAGAATTTTTTTGTCTATTTATTTAATGTGTACTTACTTTATTAATGGACTTTATTAATTCTTTGTCCAGTCAAGTTTTATGTGTTCTAAGTCTTCTCTTAAGATAGTGTTTCCCAATGTAACAAATCTATCTACCAAAAAGATTTTCCTGATATTGATCCTAAATTTTTCTCTTTCTTTAACATCACTTCATTCATGAAACTGATGTGTTCATATTATACGCATCGCTAAATAGAACATCCAAGTCTGATGCATCCATGTCAGGTTAGAAAACCCAAATCAACAAGGAAGTGTAATGTCCTGAATCACGAGACATTTTCCAGCTCTCCTATTATGTCATCTTACAGGGATCAAATTAAAACAAAAAGAAGAAGAAAGCACAGTGAACCATGTAGCAAAACACCACGGAAGTAACTTACAAGTAATACCTGAAGAAAAGCCACGAAACATTTTGCAATTAAAGTAAGCCTAACAAAGTAACAGCAGAGCAGTTCTCACAGAAAGAAGCAGTTTACAGCTAAGTGCAGACATTCACGGGGGTTAGGGGGAAGTTAGGCCCAGTTCAAAATGGCCACCCAATCTAAGGTAAATCAGTATCCTGGGGGAATAGTGGGGATGGTGCGGGGGTGAGGTGGGGAACAGGGGTCCATGGATGGATGGGGGGACAGGAAGCATCGGCAGGAACAATAAGTGGGATTAAGGATTCAGGCAGCATCCATGAGGGAATGGGGGGGACAGGTGGCATCCACAGGGAGTTGCTAGGGTCCAGGAGGGTTTGATGGGAACAGAGGGGCCTTGTGGGGTCGGTGGGGGTTGGGGTATATTTAGCTATTTTTAGCCCCTCAACCCTGCCCAACAAACCTACACCCCAATCCCTCCAGCCCCTCCCCACACCTGGACTTACTTGCTCCGCTCTAGCAGCAATGAACGCTGATAAAACTGGCAGCACCCAGAGTGGCATGTGGGATAGGGGTTGGGGGAGGATGGCTGCTCCACAGAGTGGGCAAAGAGTCAGGGGACTCAAAATAGCCTGGTGCCAGGCCAGGGGGTATGAAAAGCACAGCCTCAGGGCTGGGGTGAGCAGCTGGGCTTTCTCAGCCCCATGGCTGTGCAGGTAACTGTACAGAAGTTCCTTGCCCCAGTCTAACCTAGATCAAGTAATTCTGCTACTACATCAATCCAGATCTGTTGTAGACCAGGTTCTGCAATTTTTAGACCAGTCTGTGTGCGCAGAATTTCTGCACTTTACAGGTTTAGATTAATTTTCAATCACTAAGACTGGGTCTGAGTGTAAGGTCTGCACCGGGGCAAACTAAGTTACATCAGGTGGCCATGATGAACCTCCCCCTAGCCCCCCCTCCACTCCCTGCCCCCACCTCCCACCAAATGTCTGTACTTAGCCTACCTGTGCATTCTCACTTCTGGAGTATGAACAAAGATTTCCCTTTGAGACACAAACCCCTAGGTTCCAAACGATAAGCCTGAAAGACCCAAAATAATTTCACATAATGGACCTGTCTACATACTCTGTAAACAAGCTGTTCCAAAAAAGATCAATTTTTCCTTTTTAAATGTGCCATGTCATAGATGACTAACTGGTGACTTTACCACCCCGAGTTATGGTCTTGTCTGACCAGTCCGGTCATTATTTACATGGGAGACCTCCAAGGAAAATATAGGGTGCAGCAGAAGTTGCAATGATGATTCAGTAGGTGGCACTCTTCCCTCTGAGTCAGTCTTGAATCATTGCCCACAGATGGTGTTATGGAACACTATGTTACTGAAGGTGCTGGCTTCTAAATGAGATTCAAAACCAAGAATCTCTGTTTCTTACTGCTGGTAATAACAACAAATGACACAGTTGCTTATGATCAAGTAACTGAGCAAATGCTGATATGCCAAAACCCAGTTATCCCCTGTGCTTTGAGGTCTTCCGA
>NW_005843013.1:59438-127670 GCF_000455745.1 Alligator sinensis
AACTTCAAAATATACATTTTTGGTCCATTGGGACTTCAAGTCTAAATAATCCAAACTTTAAGGCTTAAGCAATCGTTTACATATAGAGATTTAAGCTGTGCAATACATCCTACCTACAAATAAAAAGAAGGGTAAAAAAAATAGTTGGATCACTTACTTTCAAGAAACTGAAAATCCGATTTCAAATCCCAAAAGAGTGCTCAGCTGTTTTACTGGATGCAAAATGTAAGCTCTTTTGCCTTGGAAAGTTCTTTGAGGCAGAGTAGTAGTAATAGTATTTACCAAGGATCAGTACAGATATAGCACAATTGCATTTGATTGCCAGTGGTAATATCCAGCAACTGATATAATACCATTAATGATTTAATCAGACATTCCACCGACAGCCAAGGAGAGGAAAGTCCTATCAAGATAGCACCATAATGATCTACCTCCTAGCAGGTAAACAGCTTGAATTGTGGGAGTGATTTCTTCTCTTGAAGGACACCTGATTTCCTTTTAATTTCTGTAATGGTGCCTGGACCATATACATGCATATACATACAGATGTCTTTTGCTTCCTCAGAGACACACCTAAGATGAGCTTATGTTGACTGAGAAGCACACTCACTGAGCCACAGCATTACTTATTACTACTGTTGACTAGGAAGGTACCAAAGGAACATGTTTCTATTACTAAATGTCAATTCCACAAAAACAAAATATTCCCTGGGAACATACTAATTCCATCCAAATTTCTAATAGAAAGTAAACATGTTTCCTGGGAAATCTGCCTCATTTCCTGCCAGGGTACCTACCTCTTGAGCCTCTCTAGCTAAGAAAAATCTTAGCTCGTGAACCCAAGCTCTCTGGGCTTCTGGGTTCCCTGCTATCAACAGCTCAAGGATTCTCATCAATTTAAATTCAAGACATTTAAATGAAATTTCAGAGGATTTCATTCCAGTGTGGAACCTAGGGGGGGGGTTTATCTAGGTACTTCTCATGGAAAAGGACTTCAGCCCCACTGATCAAAAACAGTAAAGGTCCTCTTGAGCCTGGGAGTTAAGACGTGTGTAACTGAGCATTGGATGCAGGGGTAGCAGTGGATATAGTAGCCGTGTGTAACTACCAGTGGATGCAGGGGTAGCAGTGGATATAGTAGACATGTGTAACTACCATTGGATGCAGGGGTAGCAGTGGATATAGTCTTCCTGGACTTCCGGAAGGCTTTCGACACTGTCTCTCACCCCGTTCTCATTAGGAAACTGGGGGACTGTGGCGTAGACACCCACACAGTCCAATGGGTCGCCAACTGGCTAGAGAGCCGCACCCAGAGGGTGGTAGTGGATGGGTCCTTCTCGGTCTGGAAGGACGTGGGCAGTGGGGTCCCGCAGGGCTCGGTCCTCGGCCCCGCCCTGTTCAACATCTTCATCAGTGATTTGGACGAGGGGGTGCAAAGCACCCTGTTCAAATTTGCTGATGACACCAAGATGTGGGGGGATGTGGGCACAATAGAAGGGAGCAACAGGCTACAGTCAGACCTTGACAGGTTACAAGGATGGGCGGAGGAGAACAGGATGGGATTCAACACAGACAAGTGCAAGGTGATGCACCTGGGGAGGAACAACCGGCACCATACCTACAGGCTGGGGAACTCCCCTCTTGTCAGCACAGAGGTGGAAAAGGATCTTGGAGTCATTATTGACTCCAAGATGAACATGGCTCGGCAGTGTGGGGAGGCGGCTAGGAAGGCCAACTGTACCTTGTCGTGCATCCACAGATGCATTTCAAGCAGGACCAAGGAGGTGATCCTCCCCCTCTATGCGGCACTGGTCAGGCCGCAGCTGGAGCGCTGCGTCCAGTTCTGGGAGCCGCACTTCAGGAGGGATGTGGACAGCATGGAGAGGGTCCAGAGGAGGGCCACTCGCATGATCAAGGGACAGCAGGGCAGGTCCTATGAGGAAAGGTTACGGGACCTGAACCTGTTCAGCCTCCAGAAGAGAAGGCTGAGGGGGGATCTTGTGGCCTGCTATAAACTAGTCGGGGGGGATCAACAGGCACTGGGGGAGTCCCTGTCCCCCCAAACGCCACCAGGAGTAACCAGGAATAACGGTCACAAGCTGGCGGAAGGAAGGTTCAAGGGGGTCGGACTAGATGATCTGCCCAGGTCCCTTCCGACCCTAGAAACTATGAAACTATGAAACTATGAGCACACCTGTGTCTATATAGCAAACAGCACCATCTTGACTACCCAATTCAAATTATCAGGTATTCATTTATGGCTGAGTCAGCTGGGGGCAGCTTGGCAGGAGTCAAAAGCAAGGCTTATCACATGCCACTTGGATCATAGTGACACACGTTACCTTCTGTGCTACCATAACCCTAGTCCTACTTATCCTCCTACTGAACAGCTGCTGGAAGCAACAGTGGGGAGCATTCAGGTGAAAATCCCAAGCAGAAAAAGAAACCTTTGAAAAAACAACCAACCAGTGGAAATGTAAGGCACCAAGCAAGAGTGTTTCAGAAGACTAGCTTGGGAACAGACCTAGTAGAAAAACTTTTCTTCCCATCCCCAGAAAAGACCCTTAAACCCACCAACTTGCATTTTAAACCCCAACCTAAGAATATAAGAATAATATATGAGTTTATATTGACTGGGAAATAAATATGAACTTATGTTGACTAGGGAGCATCTTGAAAACAGCAATAATAAATTAATGACAGCTCCTAAGTAGAGCTTTTCATGCCATGTTACAAATAGGGAAATTGAGGTAGAGAGTCAAATGAATTACCCAAGGCCTACCAGCCAGCCTGTGGTAGAGCTAGGAACAGAATCCTGAGCTCTACTTCCTTATACTATCCCCCTAAATCATGCTGAGGCCAATTTTGATTCAGCTTATCAAATATTCTCATCTACTCCTTCTTAAAAGTGGTCTCGTGACCTCTTCTACCGTCGGAACTTCTTGTACAATGCACAGACATTTAGCCAGGTAATTCTTACTTTAAATCTACTTTACAACAATGAAATAATTAAGGAATATATATTTGGTCTCAATGGCAGAGTCCCCATGAGCGAGGGCACTTGGTTGCTGTGGGGAGAAAAGCAGCATCACAAATTCATGCTACTGCTTTTTGCCCCAAGGCATGCCCCTGAATGTGGGGTTCACACAGGGAAAAATGCTCCAGGTGAGGCAGGAGATGCTGGGGCCAGCACTTGGGCAGGCCCCAGCAGCCTTACCTGGGAGCCTCTTGGGGTTTGAGTGGCAGGGATCTGGGTGCGTGGAGCCTAGCTAGCAGCTGGAGTGTGGTTCTGGCTGGCCAGGCTCCAGTTTCAGGCAGTGCATGCTGCCATCATGTGCACTGTCCCACTTTTTTCTGGTGCAGGCTTTTTTGACGCCGAGATCTCCCAGTGTCAAAAAAACCCCAACATGCTGTAAATTAGTAGTGCGGCAAACGCCTGCATGTGCGGTGTATGTGGTTTGTGAAGCTACAGATGTGTCTGTGGCACTGCAAACTGCACATGCATGCTCATCTGAATGCGCCCAGTAAGTCTGGACTTTAACTGTAGCTGTCCTGCATGGGGGAGCAGAGGTCATTTGAATTCTAACAGGCTGCTGGATGAATTTGGTTTCCCACTGTTCTCGAAGTATGTAATGAGCAGAGATCCTGGTTTTCTCTGATAAAAAAAATCCCTAATTTTCCAATTAAAAACATAACCCAAAATCTACATTTTTCCATGAATAAATGAAACACCACTAATGTATGAAACACCACTTATATATATCTATATATTCGTTAATATATAAATATCTATATATTAGTGGTGTTTCATTTTAATCATGGAAAAATGGATTTTGGCTTACTTTTTTTTAATCCAAAAATTGGGGGGGGCGCGTATCAGAGAAAACCAGGATCCCTGGTAATGAGTTTTCGTTGATATTCAGTGACTGATTCAGTGCATAACATCTGTCTAGACTGCTATACATGCTCGTACCAAAGGTCTGGCTCTGCCCTTCCCAAAGTACAGTCAGAGAAGACAGGCATCTGTGCCCGGCATCCTAAGGGACAATTTAACATTAAGTACTGTAATGTCTAGACCTAGTATTGTAAGGTCAAGGCATAAGATCATATTTTGGTGATTTGGTTGTAATAATTTACACAACAAACATAAGATTCTTTTGTGCCTAGTGTTAACATCTGAGCTGATGGCTTTAAAGCATGTCAAGAGATCTGTAGGAGACATACAGTCATACTGCTGGAATTTATGTGGGAAGCAAAGAGAAGCATCTAGAAACCACTGAAAAACAATTAAGGCCTTAAATAAGGAAGGCAATATAAAATAACGGGCATTAGGGTCATGTAGGAAGAGCAGGGGGACACGTGACTATTATCACTACAAAGTGATCTGTGCAGCCTGCAGCACTGCATTAGCAGTAAAGCTTTCAGAAACAATTCCAGGGGGAAAAAACAGCTACACCACTTTTGCTTGGAATACTTGTGCTCAGCATTCATGGGGCAAGACGGGGCCTTTCAAAGAACTTTTAAACTGTGTTGGAAAAACAAAGCCCTGATTTAACAACAATATTGCAGAACCCTCAGCAACCAGGAGACTTGTAAGGAAAAAAAAATCAGCTGTCTTGTAGCTCTGCCATAAAGGAAGGGGAGCTGACTACTGGTTGTTGCATCTTCTACACAACAGTTGGAAAGTCCCCAGGAATAAGATCCAGGCTTTCTCAGTTCCAATTCAGTGTCCTATTCACTGGACTACACAGCCTCTCCACAGGCAGAGATTACAAGATGCCAGCAAAAACATTGTCTAGTCCACCGGGCTTGCCAGAGAGAGACCATTTTAAAATGAAAACGCAATGAGAGATTCCATCAGAGGACCGACAGTGTCAACTCTAAATGTTTAGTTTTCTCCTGTTGGTTCAGTCCTAAGAGTACTGCTCTATGCAAATGCTGCATTTTATTCTCAGCAGCACATCTACACATTCATTAATGCACAGTGATTACTGAGCATTTAATTTAGTACTTGCATAATCAAGTACTAAATAAATGTGCAATGACCACAGATACTGCTCAGTAGTGCCAGTGAACACATATTTTAGTGATGCTACTGTGCAGTAGCCTAATAATACTGCATATTAGCACTGTTTGTGCTGTGTTGCACTACTATGCATTATTAGGCTACTGCACAGTTAGTGTCTCATGTAGACACGCCCAGTAGAATCAAATTAGCCCACCCGTGTCCTGTAGTAGAGATCATCCAGGCTAAGTGCAGACAGTCAAAAAGCCTGAGGCTAAATCGATTCAATCTTCATAGGTTAGTCTAAGCTGTGTAGATTGAACCAGTAAGCAAGTGAACAGATATTCACTTTTGATTCCAGAAACGCAGCTTCATGCCTGCAGTTGCCCAGACCAGAAGTTGTGAGGCGCTAGAGCATGCCTCCCTGCTCAGCTGGAGCAGAAAGCTTGGGCCAAGTCTACCCCACCCACCCTGTGAGGGGGGGATTAGGGGGGGAGGGAAGGTGCAAAGCATCCTGAGATGCTGGGGGACTTTGAGGTATCTTGAATCTGGAGGGGATCTGGGACAGCATTTCAATAAACTAATTAAACATCAATCAGTTAAGTCTGATACTACATCCATCCAGTTTATTTTAAACTGATTTCGGCCATGCTGAAAGCAAGTTATGTGCACTGAACTTCTGTTGTGTTACAGATTTGAACCGGTTTCTGAAAATTAATACCAGTTTATGTATAATTTCTGTCCCTAGCCGCAGTATCCGAGCTAGCTCAGGTTTCACTGCACAGCACAGCGTTGTACAATATAGGCATCCCTGTAAGATATCAACATTTCACTGGGATAGGAAAGTGCTTCCCTCCACTCAGGAGTCAGAGCCCTATCCCATCTCCTGGTGTTAGGAATCTATGTGTCAACCCCTGTCTCGCAACAAGTGTTATGCTAGTGTATTAACTATTTAGTAATACGTTAATGGAATTTGTATTTATTGAAGCAGGAACTGGAACCTGGTCCTGAACCTAAATCCAAACTCTTGTTCTCTCTCTCCTTAACCCAATGAAAAATAATAATTAAGAGAACCCCACAAGACAGTACCTTCTAACATGTAGGCTAATATAATTTACTTGGGAGATCGGAGATGCAGAATTAATCTATCCTCTTTTGTATATACTTGAATTATAGGCACTGAACCTCAAATTCTATTTACATGAATGAACCTTGATGCTCAAGCAGGGCTGCCTCTCTGTGGACATACCCATAGGGAGCCAACTACAAGATAGGGGTCTTGTTTTGTATACTCTTTCATGCAGTCCAGACAGTACTGTAGTAATTTACAGAGTTAAATGTTAATGGTTTTTGATGTAAAATACCAGAATTGTAGGCAACATTATATTTCTGTTGTATTTAGAGGTACATAGAAACCTGTTTTTCTAGAAAAACTAGCAAAAAATATATATACAAATGTGTGTGTTTGTATTCTTTCATAAAATGTATTTACTTGCATACATAGATTTGCTAGAATTTTTCTAGGAAAAAGATTTTTATGTACCTCCAAATACAACAGAAATATTGTATGTATGTCTCTGGGTGTGAATATAGGTATAGCTATTCATTCATATACCATCTTTACTTGCATACAGTATGCCCAGGAATATAACATATACCTTGTTTCTGGAAGGCAAAATGAAGGGGGGAAAAAGATTTTGCCAGAATTATGGCTGCAAAGAGTAGAGGTAAAGCCAAATCTTAAGGTCAATCACCCTCCTTTTCCTGCTTAACTAAAATTGAAATCTTAACTATTCCTGAGGACTGGTCTCCATGGGTGATTTTGAAAAGACCTAAAAAGTCTCCAGGGCTATGAAACAGAAGGAAAGAGATCAGGAAAAGCTAGCAGACTGCAAAATTGCCCACAGAAAGGTTAGTTTGATTAGCTGAACATCAAGGCAATTCAAAAGGAGAGACAATCATTAATACCTCTAAAATAAAAAACAATGAGACTTTTAAGTCAATTGACTCCCTCAGCTGCCTGAATAGTAATGCCACAGTTGCTGCCAAGTGGAACAGGAGTCAAAGCAGGGTACTTCTGTCCTAGGCAGAAAAACAAATTCCCCACTTACTTTATCACATGCACCCCAATTTGGGGGTGGAAAAGTGTATGTGAGAAAATATGCTTTACCTGCCACATCCCCCAAAGCCTTTATGTATCCTGTATGTCCCCTAAATAAACTAAATCAGAATACTAATAGCAACAATGTGCCCAAATAAATACATCTGGCATAGAAAGGCTGACAACAAGCCACTCCTTGAGCCCATGAAATATTACAAAGACAAGAGAATTACAAAACAAAGGCCAGGTATAGACATTACATTTTTACTGGTATAAGTGATCGGACACTAGTCTACAACCATAACAAAATAGAAGTTCAGCATACACAGACTGGTTTAAAAGTGGTGGAACATGGTCTAAAATTTGCCCCCACCATCAAAGGGCAAATGTGTGCTCTGTTCACTACCAATTTAAACTATGCCGCCTACAGAAAACCACATAACTTAGCTCAAATCTGCCTCAGGCTTTTTGAATGTCTGTACCTAGCCAAAATAAGGAAAAAAAATTAAAAAGGAACTACATCTTTTTACTCCCATCTGGAAATATTCCAGGAATGTATATAACAGAGAGGGGAGGGAGCATTCCAGACACATCTGTCCTGAATAAAAATGTATTTGCTTTCCATCCCATCAACCTTTTGTGATATTCAGCAGGTTTAAACCTACAAATTCTGATCCAATAATAGGCCAAAAGGATAAGCTGGCTGTATTGTTTAGGGCAGACATGTTAGCAGTAAAAACACTTAGAAACACAATCATTGATGTCTTGCTAACAAGATTTCTGAGCATCAGCCTTACCAACTTGTATGAGAAAACAATCTTGAGGTCTGTTGCTACATTCTACATGAGCTTCAGACTGAGAGTGGTTTCCCTGCATACTCTGAATAAAATGAGGTGTAGTCATACAAAGTAATTGGCTTAAAATGTCAGCTTAGGCTGTATCCACACTATAATAGAAGTGTTGCTAGCCCTAGCAACAGGATATTTTTAAGCATATGGTTACAAACCAATCTAGATGGGAATTTCTTTTTCCTTATAAGCACATAGTGAGTGTACAGTCTACATATCAAGGCTTATATCTTCCTCTGTGTTTGAGGAATATCTATCACATTTTGGGAAGTTCTGTGGTATAAATAATATTCTCAACAATTTCTTATTACCAGTTTGACATGGATTTAAAAGCTTGAGTTGTATCACCTTAAAGAAATCTCGGTGCTGCCAATTCTCAGTATTTCATCATAACTTTAGTCATTTTGCAGTTTGGCGCTTTTTTTTGGCTTTTTTTCTTATTGTCTATATCTTGACCAGCTTATTCACAATAAACACTATCTTCCATTATTATAAATGGGGCTGAAGACAAAAACATGAATCCAAAATCCCCAGTATGGAAATGTGTCTGAAACTCCCCTTAATAAAGATGGCTGACTTCTCCCACTGTTTTCAGTAAGCTTGAAACTACATCCCCAGGTAAAACAGCTACCACTGTATTGCTCAGGCAGCCAGATAGGACTGGGACAAAAAAATGTAGACCTTGTAAAAGGAACCTAGTTATAGTAAGAAAAAAGGCACTAGGGGAAGGCAAGGCAGATTTAAGATTTTTGCAGGTGAACTGGATGGCAGAAGAGAGGTTAAAGACATGCAGAGAAGAGCAATGGGGTAGGAGCTCTCCTAACCTGAACGTACAAGTATCACATCTGAACAGCCTCTGAAAGGATAGATTCTTCAACGTGCATTAAAGGAATTAATTTTGCAGACTGCTCCCCCCCCACCTCCAAAAGCCTGAAATATCAAAAGGCAAATGAAATGCTTCACAAATGTATTATTTGAAAAAAGCTCATGATTTTTTAATGTTTACATTTAGGAGTATTGATACTAGTACAGATACTCACTAAAACCATACATTTAACCTGGTGTTTATGTAGTTATATCAGGATTGTACTGACATGCTCAATTCCCCAAGTGAAGGCAAAAAGGCTATACCAGTATAATGAATCTTTATACCACATCTGCATTGCTTTAAGAAAACACACACACACACACCCTTAACCACATTGTTATGCCAGTACAAAACCTTTGTGTAGGCTAGCTCTTAAGATTTTAAATGAGGGCTAAGGGCATCATAGTCTGTACATGGGCCGTATTTACCAAAACCGAGTATTTCTAATCATACCCTTGGAGACACTTTTAGAGCAATTCTTGTTGTAAAAGTGAAATGTCAACATTCATCCAGGAATGAACTCCAACAGGCACTTGCACCTCACTTAATATCTGTCCCTCTAATCCCCTCAGCAGTCATAAAGGTCTCTTTCTATGCTGCCTGTCTAGCACTATGCTGGATGAACCCTGCTGGAAGCACCATATCCCACCATTGGTCAAGAAAAGGCCCTGGAAAGAGTCAGTTCATCTGAAAATGGGTAGCTCAGAGAAAACCTTGAAGGGCTTTTTATTTCTTTCTCCTTTTCACTTAAAATAAAGTCTCCTAAGGAAGGGAGGAGTACAGAACTTGTCATCCAGCAGATGCCAGGTGGAAGGAAAGCTCCTGAATCAAGCCAAAAGCCCCCTAAAAGGAATGAGTTTGATACCCAATTCTCAAATGATAAACAAATGGCTGAGCCTCCTCAGCCTTTGATGCCTGGACAGCAGATGTGTGAAGTGTCTAAACAATAGTAGTGAAACCATACTTTTCCTCCTCACGCTTATGAGGAAACAATCCTGCCCAGAGATGAGAAAAAAAAGTATGTCGGTTAAATAGACATGCCTTTAAATCTTAATATTGTGGTTCCAACAAAGACCAAAAATCAGGAAAGCAAGATTAGTATCTTTCCAGAAAGGACGTAACAGTGACTCACCATTTCAAAATTGCTTGTGAGTCACTTTTACAGTGTTACTGACTAGGTTGGCTAAGAGCATGAATGACAAAACATTCCCTGTGTATTAGAGACCATGGGCAAACTCCCAAATCTAGATTAGAATATGGGTGAAGTCCAAATCTGGATCAAGATGCAAGTTTCTCAACTGCAGATCATCTCAGTTTCCTTTCATGACTGTTATGATTGGAAGTATAGAGGTGCCTCAGCTAAGAAACTCAAATCTGGATCATGGTTTTTTTAACAGGCCTGAAAGAAGAATTAGCCCTATGCCAAAGACCCTGCAAAGGTAGTTCCAAGTTTTCAGTTGTATCACCAAATTCATTTGCTGCCTTCCCAAATGAAGCATGTTGCTTACCACATACCCTGCTCTGCCCTAGTGTCGCATCTAATTTTGTTCTCAACAGTTCCTCCCCCCCACTTTTCCAAGTCATCATAATTTGACCTACAGTGAATTTTGAGGTTGAAAATAGGCCCAAGAGGAGAGATTTTGGCCTTGTCTGCAACTTTAAACTATAATTCTGACTTCTTATAAGTTATGCTGCTGTAATCAAATGTTTCTGCTTTATGGGGACTTTGTGAAATGCAACCAAAAATCACCTGGTTTAGCTAATTAAGTGAGCTGTTGCCTGAAGATGACCCCACAGAAAACCTGACATGCACAAACATTAAGTATGAGAGGTGGAAGGTAAAATTCATTTCACCAGCCCAGGGACTGGCAGCTAGAACGAGAGCCACTGGAATGAGAGCCTGGTCCTGTACAATTTTGCACGTTAACATTTTTGCTGGGCCTGCTCATCCAGCCTTTACCCAAGGCGTCCTTCACAACAAAGTCCTTACTCACAAAAGAAAGCATTTAGAATTTGGTCATCATCTACTGCACAAAAATCCATGTGCCTGTTTAAATACAGTTTTCTTCCCCATCTCCCCCTCTCTCTAACAAAATATGCTTCATTGATGCCCTGACTTTTTACTCACTTGTATAAGTCAAAGTGAAGAAATCTTTATAAATACTTATTTGCATCATTTGAATTCTAAGATAGTAGGTGACAGATTCTGTCTTTTGATTCGTGTAGATATTCTGTAACAGGCTATATCCCCATTGAGCTCCATGCACAAGTTGCACTCATTAGAAAGCTAAAAACTCATCCTTCTTAAGTTTGAATAACAAAGGTCATTTCAATGCAACATCTCAGGTCTAAGCCAGCCCCTCAGACAAAGCTGCTTCTGGAGTTCCCTCTCTTAAAGCAAACCAATGAAGATATTCCAAACCCTAATTTCCAATTCTTATGCAGAATGAAGTCTAATGAGCTACACCTTCCTAAGTATATCAAACACAATTAACCAGGAGCTCTATGTTCCTTCCAACACTTGTATCTGAGGACTTCTCCCATGGTACCTCATGCATTTCTAAGGATCCAAGGAAATGCTGTTAGATTAAAATAAATTATGTCATTTGGTTCATTGTATAACATTACTCAGTATAATGTCTTGCAGTTAGATGGAATCAGAAAATTATTCTCCCTATATCAAGCACTGCACATTATGTCTTACAATTTCAGATGAGAAACAGTAAGAGCAGTAAACTACTCCCACTAGCGGCAGACTTACCTGGACAAGACTACCTAGGTATTTCAAGATGCCTGTGTTTTTACAAGCTGTTGTTCACTTCTCTTGAAGTAATGCTGTTATAGGAAGGAGAAGAACATGGCTGCATGCATGAAAAAAATATGAATCAGTACCAATACCTACAAAAGAAAGGTTTAAAGGCAGTCTGTTCACAAGAGCTGGATTTTCCAACTATGCCTTGTACTTTATTGCTGCCAGACAGTCATAATTCTTTGACTTCACTTCCTAAGTTATTTTTAAAAGTAGAGTTAAAGATGATATAACAAAGAGCTGGTAAAAGCATTCTTTTTTACAATATAGTACATAATTGTTCAGAGAAAGAGGTATCCAAGCAACAGGTGTGAAAGGGGCAAAAATATTAAAAGATGTGTTCAATTATCTTAGCCTGAACAGGCTGTTAACAAACATAATTGCCCTTGCTGAAGAACACATTTTTTCTTACAATTACAAATCACTACAGTATATCAGAAAACCACAATATTAATGAAACCTAAAATCTCATCTCCCTCTCCAATGCACACATGCACAGGGAAACTTACACACCCAAACACACAGAGCCTCCCTGTTTTTAAAAAGAAAAACATAGTCACTATTCAGGAAGAACTGAAAGCTGTCATGTAGCAGAGCATTTTGCTCCTTGACTACTATAGCCAGAAATATGACTATATGAAAATGATACCTTTTTGCTCAACAGATCTGCTTTCCTATTGACCATGAGCTCCATGTCATATCTACCAACTTCCAAATGACAAAAAATAGTTTGCTACATTTTAAACATGTTAGCACCAATGAGCCAACCCCAGTGAAGACAGTGCATGGGATTTTATTCAGGTAGCATCAGTAGAAATGATAACTAAGTCCCAGTTGCAGTCTTTAAAATGTCAAGGAGTGCAGAGCTGCACATATCAATAGCCCACTAACTGTTCCTTTTATACAGCTGAGTCAAGGTTATGGGTAGTTATTTGTGAGTCAGTTTCCAGGGCAACAAGAAAAAATAATTCCTGTAAGCTGAATGAATTTGATTAAAAGAAAACATTATTAAATAGACATTTTGTTATGGGTAGGGACTGGTTTATGAAGTGAAGTGTTCTTATATGCAAGTTTGCTGCATTAATTCCCAGATCACTGAAATCCTCCCAGATCATGTCTTTCACTTGGATACTGTGTATTTTGCTGAACCTGAAATTTTCATGATGCCATTCTGAAAAGTTCATATAATGCTGAAAGCAGATCCAACCTAAGAAGCAAGACTAAGGTGATTAGTCCCATGCAATAAAGCACAGGACTAATCACCTTAAGGCAGGTGTGTGGTTGGCAGGCACTATTTAAGTTCTCCACACAGATGCAATTTGACAGTGAACTACAGCTGTATGATACATTTGCATCTAACCTCAGACCTATTACATTGACTCTTGGGTTTGAGGGTTGGATGTTCAAAAAAAAATCAGCCCCCATTTGGCCACTGCTTTTGGTGCCTAAATTGGAAATAATTTCACATTTGTTTACTCCAGCACTTCCTCACCCATCTGGGAAGGCAATCCAGTCTTGTCATCCTAAAGGTAGGATTGCCTAGTGATTAAGGCAAGCACTTTATGTATAATTTTGGACAGCCCAGTTATTGGATACATAGAAACAGCAGGCTGTTTTAGTAAGACAGGTAAAAAAATGCTGATCTAAATTCACAGAGCACCAAACACTATGTTCACTGAAGAAATCATATTACTTTAGTAATATATTTCTACCACCAGAGCAGAATATTTACTATTAAAATGCATAAGAAAGCATGTCTAAATATCCCAACCTTGGTCTAGCAAAAGATAAAAATCCACAAAAATCCTTACCTCTTACATATTTCCTCAACCATCATGGCTACAACATCCCTTGAGCTCTACTATTAAAATGACAACTATTTGTTCCCCAACTAAATATACTATTAAATGAGGTTCTCTTCACTTAAAATGAAGCTTTGAGAATACAGCTGTATGTAATCATATGATGATCTCCTCATTACACTAACATAAGTCCATGACAACATTTTTACTAGACATCTCACAGATTTGCTAAATGACAAGAAGAGCTCAAAGCATTCAACCCTAAATCGGTGAAATATGGAATACCATAAATGAAAGACTGAAAGACTTGAGATTGTGCTTCCTCTTGTTAGATGGTGCAGAAGAGTGGTATCACTTTTGTTTGTAAAAAATAGAACATGCTATTAGGAGAATATAGAAAATGACTAGAAAAAATAGAACAGTATATTATATTCTCTATTACATTATCTGCTAGATATTAGAACATCAATTGCAGGGATGTCCAACTTCTAAGCAGCTGGGGGCTGCATGCCCTGTGGGCCACATCACTGGAGGTCATGGGTCCCAAGGTCACACTCCACATGGATATCCCCCCATCACATTTCACTGCTTGCCTGCTGCATCATCCACCTATGTAAGCACTCCCCCTCCACCCGGACTACACTCTGCATGGCCCCAGCCTCACCCTGAACATGCCATGACATGCCATGCCACACTGCCCCCCAGAGCTGGCACAGAGCGTGGAAGCTGGAAGAGGCAGGGGAAGCTCAGAGACTCCCACTGCTATTGCATCTGAAGCAACAGGAGAAATGGTGACTCGGCAGGAACATGGATGCCACAATTAAACCCCCTGTGGGCTACATAAAGCCTGTAAGCCACCATTTGGACAGCCCTGATCTATTGTAATAGTTTTCCTGATATGGCCATGTTAAGTGAATGTGGTTTGGATTCTATACAAAAACATAGGGCATTGGACTGAGAAGGACTTCTTGGGTTATTAAATTCACTTTCCTGATATCACTGCCCCCCATCTCATACAACCCCTTCCTAAACCAATCATGCTCCATCTTCAAAGTACCTGCACTCTGATTGGAAAGGTGTTCCAGAACCTCACTGTGCTAATGATTAGAAGTCTTCTTTTACTTTCCAGCCTAAATTTATTCCTGGCCAGCTCATGCCATTTAATCTTGTGCCAGCATTGTACTTTACCTTTAAAAGCTCTTCACACTCTGTGCTGTTTACTTCAAAATGTATTTATGGACAAACATCACGTCCCTTCCTAGGCTTCATTTTGCTAGGCTAAATTATCTAAGTTCTTCTAGATTCTTCTCCTAAGACAGTCTGTGTATTCCCCTGTACAGATATGTAGCCCATATCTGTATCTGTGATAGTCTGAGTTTACCTTTCTTGAACATAGGTGACTGGGATTCATAGATTCATAGATTCATAGAAAATTGGGGTTGGAAGGGATCTCAGGAGGTCATCTAGTCCAACCCCCTGCTCAAAGCAGAACTGTCCACAACTAGATCATCCCAGCCAAAGTTTTGGCTAGACTGTTCTTAAAAACCTTCAAAGATGGAGATACCACAACCTTTCTGGATAACGTGTTCAAGTATTTTATTACGCTCCTAGTGATACAATTCTTCCTAATATCTAACTGTAACTTCCCTTGTTGCAGCTTAAGACCATGGCTCCTTGTTCTGTCATCTGCCACCACTGAGAACAGTCTAGCTCCATCTTCTTTTTAACCTCCCTCCAGACAGTTAAAAGCTGCTGTTAAATCCCCCCTCAGTCTTCTCTTCTCTAGACTAAATAAGCCCAGTTCCCTCAGCCCCTCCTCACAAGTCGTGTCCCCAGTCCGCTCACCATTTGTGTTGCGCTCTTTTGGACTCTCTCCAATTTCTCCACATCCTTTCTGTAGTGGGGTGCTCAAAACTGAACACAGTACTCCAGAGATGGCCTCACCAGTGCTGAATAGAGGGGAATAATCACTTCCCTCCATCTGCTGGCAACACACCTACCAATGCAGCCCAGTATGTCATTAGCTTTCTGGGCAACAAAGGCACACTGTTATCTCATATTCTGCTTATTGTCCACTGTAACCCCCAAGTCCTTTTCTACAGAGATGCTGCCCAGCCAGTCAGTCCCCAGCCTGTACTGGTGCATGGGATTGTTCCATCCTCAGTGCAGGACTTTGAACTTGTCCTTACTGAACCTCATAAGATTTATTTTGGCCCAATCCTACAATTTGTCCAGGTACCTCTGAATCCTAGCCCTACCCTCTGACATATCTACTACTCCCCCCAGCTTGGTGTCATCTGCAAACTTGCTGAGGGTGCACTCCATCCCATCTTCCAGGTCATTGATGAAGGTATTGAACAAAAACAGCCCCAGAACCAACCTCTGGGGCACTCCACTTGATACCACCTGCCAACTACACA
Source organism: Alligator sinensis (assembly GCF_000455745.1). NCBI lineage: Eukaryota > Metazoa > Chordata > Crocodylia > Alligatoridae > Alligator > Alligator sinensis. The sequence goes on from NW_005843013.1 coordinate 75,292, forward strand.
TCAATCCATTGATTACTACCCTCTGAGCCCAATGCTCCAGCCAGTTTTCTATCCACCTTACAGTCCATTCATCCAGCCCATACTTCCTTAGCTTACTTGTAAGAATGTTGTGGGAGACTGCATCAAAAGCCTTGCTAAAATCAAGGCATACCACATTCACTGGTCTCCTTATGTCCACAGAGCCAGTCATCTCATCATAGAAAGCAATCAGGTTGGTCAGAAATGACTTTCCCTTGGTAAATCCATGCTGACTGTTCCAAATCACCTTCTCCTCCAAGTGGTTCAAGATGGATTCCTTGAGGATTGGCTCCATGAGTTTTCCAGGGACTGAGGTGAGGATGACCAATCTGTAGTTCCCATGATCCTCCTTTTTCCTTTTCTTAAATATGGGCACTATGTTTGCCCTTTTCCAATCATCCAGGACCTCTCCTGATCACAATGAGTTTTCAAAGATGATGGCCAGCAGCTCTGCAATCATATCAGACAACTCCCTCAGCACCCTTCGGTGCATCCCATCCAGCCCCATGGACTTGTATATATCCAGGTTTTCTAAATAGTCCCTAACCTGTTCTTTCACCACTGTTGGTGGCTCACCTCCTCCCCAAACTGTGCTGCCTCGTGCAGCAGTCTAGGAGCTGACCCTGCCTGTGAAGACTGAGGTGAAAATGACATTGAGCATTTCAGCCTTTTCTGCATTTTCTCTCAATAGGTTGCTTCTCCAACTCACACTTTCCTTGCTCCTCCTCTTGCTACTAACATACTGGTAGAAACCCTTCTTGTTATCCTTCACATACCTTGCTAGCTGCAACTTCAGTTGTGCTTTGACCTTCCTGACTTCATCCCTGCATGCCCAAGCAATGCTCTTAAACTCCTCCCTAGTTGTTTGTCCAAGTTCCCCTTCTTATAAGCTTCCTTTTTGTGAATTAGTTTACTGAACAGTTCCCTGGTAAGCCAAACTGGTCTTCTGCCATACTTGCTAGTCTTCCTGAGCATCAAAATGGTTTGCTCCTGCACTCTCAGTAAGGCTTCTTTAAAGTACAACCAGCTCTCCTGGACTCCTCTCCCCCTCAGACTAGCATTGCAGGGGATCCTGCCCATGAGTTTCCTGAGCTTTTCTGAAGTCCAAGGTCCTTACTCTGCTGCTCTCCACCCTTTCTTTCCTCAGGATCCCGAACTCAATCATTTCGTAGTCACCTCTGCCCAAACTGCCATCCACCACTACATTCCCCATCAATTCTTCCCCGTTTGTTTTCCCTAGCTGCAGCCTCCCTCGGACCTTGTACACCATTCAAGTTTCTCTGTCTCTACAAGAAATACCTCAAATGACAGATCCAGAACTGCATTTCCCTGTTACACTGGCAGCTCACAACAATGGCATAACTTTGTATGGAGGTCAAGCGGGGCAGGGGAGAGAGGGACACGTGGAGCACCAGCCCCAGATGCCTACTTAGTGGGGACACCAGAAAGGCAGCATCCCAGGTAATCCATGCTGCAGCAGCAGCAGCCAGGTGCATGGACCCTGTACTGCTGCTGTAGCAGTAATAAGCAGGGCAGACAGACTATGCTGCAGTAGCAGGCGAGACTCCTGGAGCAGGTAAGGGCCCCCACCACTCTTGGCATCCCCTTTCCTCCCCTCAACCCACTCTCCAGCAGGGTTTGTGCAGGCTGCAAACCCTGTTAACTATGCCTCTGGATCATAATCATTTTGTGATCACCCAGTGTACATGGGACCTTCTTTTTCTCAACCATTTCCAACAGGTGAATTCCCAGCTTGTCTTAGTTATTACTCCTCAAGTGCATGACTTACATTTTGTACCCTTGAATTCCATCCCCCATTTCTCTTACTCCAGACCTCAAAGGTCATCCAGATCTTTCTGTGTGGTATCCCCATCCACCTTTGCACTGAAAAGACTTTGTGCCAGGAATGTAAATTTTAGCACCAGATTTCATCAGAACACTGGCAATTTTGGTGCCAAGATAATTCATGAAAGCACTAAACAAGATTTTTCCCAAGATCAATCCCTGAAGGACTCTACAAATAACCTACCTCTAACTGATATTTTCCCTTTCAACATTAACTGTTGCCACCTCCCTTTTAGTTCTGACAGTTTCTCAGTGATAAGACCATTACAACTAAAAGTGCTTCTTCCACTCAAAAGCAGGTCTCATCAGACATCCCTTTCATGGTCAAAAGGAGATTTTTTGACCTGGTCAATAATAAGCATTTCTTTATTCTATCACAGTGGTTTTCAAACTTCCTAAAGTCATGGAATCATTTCATATCTCTTCTTCTGCTGTGGAACTTTACCCCTATCCTGAAGACTGATGCAGATCCAGACAACCCTGCCTCCACCCACTACACCATTATCTCCAGTTTCTTTGCGGAACCCTAACACAGCTCCCTGGGGTTCCCCAGAACACCATCTGAAACCCAGTGTCCTATCGCAACCTTTTCATTCTTAACTTGAACAGGAAGAATGAAAGTCTTGTCACTTTGACATAGAGAAAAACAACAAATGATCTACATCAAAGATGGCCAATCTTGAGCACGTAGGCCACAAGGGGCACCAGCAGCCTCCATATGTATCATGTGGCAGATCAGGGAGGAGACAGGAAGGAAGCAGAAAAGCAGAGCAACAGCTTAGGCAGGTAGCACAGGGCAGAGTAGCAGATGAGACAGGAGAAGAGGACTGGAGTAGTACTCAGGGAGGATGCTGGACTAAATTGTGGCACACCTACCACAAAGGTTGGCCTCACTGATCTATGTTAAATAAACTAAAATGTATGTTACAGTAAGTGTCCCTCTGGACAGGGACTTGAATATTTTATAGGATTAGTTCTGATACCCAATGAAACGTATTTCATGTCTATGTCCAGTAGCATAACTTGGGATGAACAAGCGGGGCACCAGCCCTGGGTGCCAACTTAGGAACTTAGGGGGGTCAGTTTTAACTGAAAGATTTTATCATCAGATATCTGTTTGGGGATCAAATGTCAATCAAGTTGTTGATCCCAGTCCAATTCAGTGTCCACATCACAGTTACCAGCATTCCAATAAGTATCCTGAGTGTTTATTAAGTCAGTGTTGTCTTCCATGCCAAAGGTCATGAGTTACGTCTTTATTCCTATTAGTTTAGATTAAGGACCATCACTACCCCAGGCTCACCTGCAAAATTTCAGTCTCAACATTTGCCAGTGCAGTATTTTTCATCAATACTGGATTTCCTTTTTTTCACAGATATATTCTCTGTGTGTGTGTGTGTGATTTTTTTCCTTCTACATAATCAAATAAAGCATTCTTTTCCTGACTCTGTTTTAATTCATGTAAGACAAGTTTTTGTGGTGTATGTATTTCACAGCTCTTTATTTGCATAGAGGAGTTTTCCCTTACACATTTTAATGCCAGTTACTCTCCTGCTATTAAACATTTCCTGGGCTTTTCTTATACTTGAGAGTGTTTTGGTTTGCTTTTTATAGTACAAGCATACACCTTAAGCTCATAAGGGTAAATGCAGTAAAGAAATATGAGGCAGACTTAACATAGCAAGTCTCCTGTGATGATTTCCTTAGAGCAGTGATTCTTAACAAGGGGCATTTGTACACATGCTCTGGGAGGTGGAGGGGAGGGGGGCAGATTTAATTAAAGCACCCAGAGCGCCATGTGTATCAGTGTCCCTGCACTGAAAACTGGATGAATGTTAGTTAAAGCACCCTTGCCACTCTTTTTCAGCATGGGACAGTGAGACGTGCCACTGGAGTTTGATGGAGTGCAGTAATTACCACGCTCCAGCAGACTCGATTAATCGAGTCTTCTCCAATGCAGAGTGATTACAGTGCATTGGAGCAGCCTCAGTGCACATGTTTCAGTGCCCAAGGGTTCTTTAATATTTTTTCAAGGGTACCATGGGGTGCCATGCAATGTTAGCACCATTAGGTGTGCTAACATGTTTCACTAGATAAACCTAGATATTTCAAATAGAAATCCATACTGTCAAAAACATTCTGACCTGTTGTGATCTTCTTGACTTCTTTGCAACAGAATTTCTCTAGTATTTTTCTGTAGTAAAAAGGAGTGACCAAGTGAGCCAGCATTTTCTGAGTGGTACTTTGAGTCTACTGAGAAGTGCCTTGAGTCTAAAAACTGCTCTAAAGCAATGATTCTCAACCTTTTAAAATTCAAGACACCCTTCATTAGGTTTGAGGCACCCCTTTTTAGACTTGAGATACCTCTTGGAAAATGATCACTCTTAGTTTTCACTCATTTTTTCACTATGGAAAGATACCAGAGCAGTTTTTTCATTGCAAAGAACTCAGAAAGACCACAATAGGTCAGATTAGTTTTAGCACTATGGATTCCTATTTGAAGTCTCTGGATTTATCTTGTGAATCCTGTTTGCATACCTAACCTTGCCAACATTGTGTAGCACCATGTGGCACCCTTAAAAGGATCTGAAGTAACCTCAGGGTGCCATAACATCTTGGTGTAGAATCATGCTTCTATCCAGAGATGTGCATCTGTCCATGGCCACTAGAGGACATGCAAACCTCATCTAGCTGCAAAAGTAAGCTTTTACCATAGTTCAGTTTACCTTCAAAAGAAATGTGGATGCTTATCTTGCTGGGATCCTATGACCCCAGCTGACTTCCTGCCCCTCGAGCAGGGGGCTGGACTTGATGATCTTCCGAGGTCCCTTCCAGCCCTAATGTCTATGAAATCTATGAAATCTATGGAATAAAAAGTTTTACCAAGCCCATGAAGTTAGGCTTCTTAGAATGCTATTCTTCTGAGCTAATCTTCCCAGCATGAAGAGCAATTTTGTTCCTTAGCTCCTTACTTCTTTCCCCAGCCTTTTCCATGGGTTCCCCCTCTTTCGTTCTCAGATCTTCATCTTCACTTATTGCAGCTCTCATTTCCACTGTTTCAAACTCAGTAGTGTGCTTTCACTCCATCTTCACCCCTTGCTTCCAATGCCACAGGAACCATCAGAGTTAGAGACAAGGGGCATTTGTACATGCCACAGGGGTTCGCTTCAGTTTAAGTCTCCCTAAATTGAAGCAGTGGATCTTTAAAAACACCGCTTCAGTTTAAGACAAAGTAAACCCCCATGGCATGTACACAAGGGTCAGGCCCAACCCTTGCCAGCCTCTCCAGCAGTGAGGAGGGGAGGGCGAGCTGCTGGTAGGCCGAGTGATCCCTGAGCTGTGGGGAGGGACTGGTGCTTCCCCCTGCGGCATTTGCGGCACCCCCCAGGAAGCACACACCCACAAGCACCTAGCCCAAGCAGTCCCAGAGGGCACTGCAGCTGCAGGGGGAAGCACCAGGCCCCCACGCAGCTCAGGCAGGCAGGCAGGCTCCAGGGAGGGGGGGGAAAACAAAGATTTCATAGATTTCATAGATTTCTAGAGTCGGAAGGAACCTGGTTGATCATTGGGTCCTACCCCCTGCTCCAGGCAGGAAAGAGCGCTGGGGTTACATAACCCCAGCCAGATGCCTGTCTAATTTCCTCTTGAACATCTCCAGGGTAGGGGAGAGCACCACTTTCCGTGAGAGCCCATTCCATATTTTGGTGACCTTTACTGTAAATAATTTCTTCTTTATGTCCAAACTAAATCTGTTCTCCTTCAGTTTGTGGCCATTATTGCTGGTAACCCCGAGGGGCACCCTGGCAAACAGAGTGTCCCCTATTCCCTGCTGGCCCCCCCTGATGAGTTTGTAGGCATCCACAAGATCACCTCTCAGCCTTCTCTTGCAGAGGCTGAAGAGATTCAGATACCTCAGTCGATCTTCATAGGGTCTTACCTGCAGGCCCTCACCATACGAGTAGCCTTTCTCTGAACCTTCTCAAGGTTATCCACATCCCTCTTGAAGTGCGGCACCCAAAACTGGACGCAGTACTCCATCTGTGGCCTCACCAATGCTGCATAGAGGGGAATTATCACTTCCCTAGACCTGTTTGTGATACTCCTGCTGATGCAAGAAAGAGTGCGGTTAGCATTGCTTATTATCTTGTCACACTGGCGATTCATGTTCATTTTTGCATCAACCAGGACTCCAAGATCTCTTTCCACTGTTGTGGTACTCAGAATGGTACCCCCCCCAGTCTATAGGTGTGTTGGAGATTTTTTCTCCCCAGGTGCAATTTTCCATTTATTTTTGTTGAATTGCATCCTGCTCTAATCTGCCCACTTCCCAAGTCTGTCCAAATCTGCCTGAATTCACTCCCTGGCCTCCAGTGTGTTTATTATGCCCCATAGTTAAGTGTCATCTGTGAATTTGGACAAGGTGCTTTCAACACCTTCATCCAAATCACTGATGAAGGTATTAAACAGCACTGGTCCAAGGACAGAGCCTTGGGGGACATCACTGGCCACATCCGTCCAGGGAGAAACCAACGTATCCACCACTACTCTCTGGGTGCGTCCCGTGAGCCAGCTTTTCACCCACCGTACTGTGAAAAAATCCACATCACAGCTACTCAGTTTGCTCATAAGAATTGGGTGTGACACTGTGTCAAAAGCCTTTTTAAAATCCAGGTAAATAATATCTACTTCCACTCCTGCATCTAAGCACTTTGCAACCGGGTCATAAAAAGAGACCAGGTTAGTTGAAGATAGGGACCATGTTGGCCCTTTTCCAGTCCTCTGGGACCTGTCCCAAGTGCCACGAGTGCTCAAACAGCTGCGCCAGTCATTGGTCAATTCCTTTAGTACCCTTGGGTGAAGATTGTCGGGGCCCACCAACTTAAATATGTCCAACCCTTCCAAGTGCCCCTTCACTAGATCAATGCTAACCGTTGGTGGGTTGGTACTACTCTCACTCCAGACTAAAGACTCATTGGGAGGTGCATTTGTATCCATGTCCAGCAAAACAGAAGCAAATAAATTATTTAAGAGCTCCACTTTTTCCATCCTATCAGTTACAAGTTGCCCTAATCCATTCTGTAGAGGTCCTATGTTACCCTGTGCCTTCTTCCTGTTCCCTATGTATTTAAAGAAGGACTTCTTGTTATCCTTAATCTTTGTTGCCAACTTGAGTTCTGTATCTGCTTTGGCCTTTCTCACTGCTTCCCTGCAAGTGCGAGCCAAGTAGGTATACTCCTCCTTGGTGGCTACCTACCCCCTGCTTCCACAGCTTGTAGGGTGCTTTTTTCCTCTGAAGGCTCCCCTGGATTTCCTTGCTCAGCCAAGAAGGTTGTTTGGCTCTTTTGCCTCCCTTTGGGTGTACTGGGATGGTGTGCCTCTGTGCCTGTAGGATCAGTCCCTTGAGGAACTCCCACCCTATTTGGACCCCCATGTCACAGATGTGATTACCCCTCAGTCCCACCCTAACCAATCTCCTGATCTCATTGAAGTTGACCTTCTGGAAGTCTAGCACTAATGCCCTACTATTTGTCTTTCCCACCTTACGCCGGATAGTGAATCTTATTAACCGGTGGTCCCTATCCCCTAGGCTACCTTGTACCTGTAGCTCCCCTGCCAAGTCCTCTCCTGAGGCCAGCACCAAGTCAAGTAAGGCATCTCCCCTAGTGGGACTGCATATCTCCTGTGTTAGATGCAGATCCTGTATGCAGGTTAAGAACCTACATGAACAGGCAGACCTGGCTGACTTCTTCTCCCAGCAGATGTCCAGGTAATTTAGGTCTCCCATGACAACTAGGTCTTTTGAGCATGCTGCCTTTGAGAGCTGTTTTGAGAAGTCTAGGTCTAACTCTTCCCCCTGGTGGGGGGGGTCTGTAGTAGACCCCCACTACCAAGTCCCTTTCACCCCTACCCCCTTGTAATCTGACCCATAGGACTTTGATTTGCCCGTCCTCTGTCCCCATCTTTATTACAGAGGATGTATAATGTTCCCTAACATATAAAGCAATGCCCCACTCCCCTTTTTCCCCAATCTATCCTGCCTGTATAGCCTGTAGCCTTCAATGCCCACTGCTCAGTCATGGGTAGGGTCCCACCAGGTTTCTGTTAGACCAACCAGGTCAAGGTCTTTGTTTGAAAGCAGGAGTGCAAGTTCCTCCTGCTTGTTTCCCATACTTCTAGCATTAGTATAGAGACACCTAAGCCCCCCAGTAGGTGCCCTTAGTATTCCCCTATCCTGATTCTTAGTGGATCCCTAGATCAGGCTCACCGCTTTTATTTTCCCCTTCAGTGGAGTCTACTTGCACAGGCTGCCGCCAGGCTGCCTACACAGGCTGCCTGCACAGCCCCTGAGATGCACAGGGCCCAGTGCTTCTCTCTGCAGCAAACTAAACCACCTTGGAGATGCTTTATTTTGCTGCATCCCAAAATCACTTAACATGTATCACACTGACGACACCTGCAAACAGCCCACCATTAAAGTGCATTACACTGCCAACACATGCAAATAGCTGCACCATTAAAGTGGTGTAAAAGGGCAGTACACCATTTTAAAGGCCAATTTTGTGGTGTGTACAAATGGCCAATGAAGTGTTAGTGCACTGGTGAGTCATCCTCTGCCACAATGAGTGCATCTACACACAACGCTTTACTGCGCACTAGACTAATCTATTGAACAGTAAAGTGTCACTGTCTACATGTTCACACCATTTACTAAGCAGTAAATTAGTCTATGACACAGTTAGCTACTACCTGTAAATATAGGTAGTAAGCTAACTGCGCAGTAGCTACCATGCAGTAACAGTCATGTAGATGCTGACTGGGAGCAAATTTGCTCCTAGTCAGCCTAGGTAGCAGGAGGCCATAGAAGACAGTAAGCTCTCTGTCCCCAGTCCTGGCCCAGGGAGTCAATCAGCACCAGGACTAGGGAGGTCTCTGTTCCCTGTCCTGGCTCCCAGCATGCTGTTGACAGCTCTGGAGGGTGAGCAGGGGCTGGAAACCCAGCTCCTGCCTGTCCCCAGGAGCAGCCAGCTCTATGCCAAGCAGGGCAGCTGCCAGTAAGCCCCATGCCCCCCCTCCCCCTTCCACACTTGGCAGAAGCAACTGCCCCAACACATGGAACAGCTCCCAATGAATCCCATGCTGGGCAGGGAAGTATGTCCTGATGGGCATGAGGCCAGGAAAGCTTACCCACTGCAGGGGCAGCTGTCTCCCAGCCCAGTGCACATCAGGTCACCTCCCAATGTGCATGGGGCTAGGAGACAGCTACTGCTGCATCCAGCAGAGCTCTCCTAGCCCCATGCCCACTAGGACTGGACTTGTGCCCCTTGCCAGCCGCAGACTAACACTTGAGGGAGCCTGGAGTGCCCCGTGGGTGCTACAGGGGGGTAGAGCAGGGCTGGAGCAGCCCTGTGCCAAGTTGCTCCCATCGGGAGTAAATCTGCTCCCAACAGGGAGCATGTGCAGACCTGCTACCGGGAAGGTTTACTGCACAGTCAGCCTACTGTGAATTAATAGTACATGTAGACGTACCCACTGTGTACAATTCCGCTCATACACTTTCAAGAAAGATGAACTCAAACTGAAACAGGAGCAGCTAAAGGCCACTAGAATGATTGGAGGAACAGACAGCTTATGTAAGAAGAAACTGAAAGCTCTTAGCTTGTTTATCTTAGTACAACAAAGACTGAGAAGGGTAAGGCTACTGCCCATGAAGGAATGAAGAAGAGTGATTTAAACTACAGGTCGATTCTGGCATAAGAATAAATGGGCATAAACTAGTCTTGAATGAATTTAGGCTGGAAATTAGAGGGAGGTTTCCCACCAACACAGGAGCAAGGTTCTTGCACAGCCTTCTAGGACAAGCGGTGATAGCAAACAATGAAACCATTTACAAAATGGAGCTTAATCAGGTTTTGAATGGGATTGCATGGTGTGGGTGCCTACAGCAGAAGGAGACAGAATTCAGTGATCGAGGAGCTCCTAATGCTTAGGTCTGTACCAAGAGTCCCCAACTCCTGGAGACGCAGGGTTGTATTAGAATCTTAATGTTGTTACAAAAGTGTGATTCTAGTCCTTGTGTTGATGTAAAAAAGCTTGAAAACATGATGATGAAATGTCTTTCTGAGTCTGCAGATACCTTGAGACCATAGGAGAGCCAGAAAGACCCCATGCATCTTAGTGGAGCAGAAGGGCAACTGGAGACTTGTTCCACTTCTTTTGACTGCAGAAGAGAAGTAGAAGACCCCAACCCTTCTCAAATGGGGAAGGGGCGGATACAGACATGTTTATGTTTAGGGCCCCAAACTGCATTAAGCTGCCCCATAGGCTTTCTGTTGCTGACCGCTGTACTTACTTCTGTGTCTCTGTTGTGCTTCTAAGCCTCAAAATAAACTAAAATAAAATACATGTATGTCTAAGGTCTGTGGTCCTGACCTCCTGGCTCTGTCATTTATTCTGAAGTACTTCAGGCACCTCAGGAAAGAAATAAACAGTGGGGTCCCCCAGAGATCTATGTTGGGACCAGTACTGTTGAACATATTCATAAATGATCTGGAAAAGGGAATGAGTAGAAAGATGGCCAAATTTGCAGATGACAAAATTATTCACAGTGCTAAAGACCAAGGTAAACTATGAGGAACTACAGAGATGTCTGACACTAGTAAGTGAATGGGCAACTCAATGGCAAATGAAATTCAATGTAAATAAGTCTACTGATGCACATGGGCAAAAATAACCCAAATTACACCTACAATATGATGGGCCTTATATTGTCTGTTAACAAACAGGAAAGAGCTCTGGGAATCCTTGTGGGCAGTTCACTATAAAGCACCCGCTCAATGCTCAGCAGCTGCAGTCAACAAAAAGGGGAAACAAAATGTTAAGGATTATTAAGAAGGGAATTGTAAACAAAAATGAAATATCATTATGCCCCTTTATAAATCCGTTGTACATCCACACACTGAATACTGTGCCCAGTTCTGGTCCCTACACCTGAAAAAGGATGTAGGAGAACTAGAGAAGGTACAGAGATGGGAAACAAGGCTGATCAGTGGCATGGAGGAGCTTCCATATACCATGTATTGGATCAGAACCACAGGTCCATCTTGCCCAGTATCCTGTGTCACAGCGGTAGAGAGTGGATGTTGTAAGGGAGAGTGAACAGAGTATAACCAAGGATTTTTCCATGGTTCCGCTTTCACTTGCAGCATCCAGCATTTTAAGGTCTGAAGTTCTGATTCAACGGCTGTGTCCCTAACTCCCATGATCCACTGGTGCCCCTTTCCTCCAAGCATTTGTCCAATCCCTTTTTTAATCTGATGAAACTGTCAGCTTCCACAGCATCTGGAGGTGGCACTGAGTTCCACACTTTAATTACAGGCTGTGTGAAAAAGCATTTCCCTTTGTTATTTCTAAACTTACTACATACTAGTTTCATTTTGTGACCTGTAGTGCTTGTACTGTACAAGACAGTAAATCATAAATCCCTATTTACTTTCTCTTTATCAATTATTATTTTATAAACCTTTAACATGTCTCCCTCAAATGTCTTTTTTCTAAACCGAACAGGCCTCAACTTTTTAGTCTCTCCTCATATAGAAGCCTCTTCATACTGCTAATCACCCTTGTTGCCCTTGTCTGTACCTTCTCTAGTTCTTCTGTACCCTTTTTGAGGAGCACTAAAAGTCTGTTTTCTTTCTCTACGCTGTGTTAATAAAAATAAGAAAAAGTAAACTTTACATATAACACAATCCCAACATACTCTTAACCCAAGCTGACCAAAACTACATTCCATTTAACCAGAAGGAATACAAGTTTATGCACAGTAACAGTAAATCAACACATTTTCATAGTTTAGTGCACATGAAATCTTAGAATTCCTCTTATCCCTTTTAGTTTCTTTCCAATTCCTAGTTTGGCTCTATAGGATGCTTTCACTAAACAAGGACAATACTGTGTAGGTCATGGTTATCTAGACAGAGTTACATCTTTAATTGTAACCATATATCTAGCTGATTTGTCCTTTCATTTTGTGGCTCCACTTCTTGTTACTGAAAATAAAAAATCTTCTCACATAAATAAATTAAACACTATGTCAAACAATTTCTATCACCTCTACTATAACTTAGTATCTACATATTTAGTTTCTGGTTAAAATAGCAACTAGAGAAAAGAAACATCATCAAAACCAGAGCCTCTGCTATCTCAACAAGAGTCAAATTACTTAATTGGTAATTGATTTATTCTCAGTTCTCAAATTAGTGAATGTGGATTTTAGCTTGATTCATTTGCAACCTTAGGCCGTGTCCATACAAGTGCACACATGCATTTTGCAGTGCCTCAAAGGCGTTTGAGGCTCCACAAAACATACCCCACACATGTGATTTGGTTCTCCGCATATTTGCAGTGCAGAGTCAAATTTAGATACAGGCAGTCCTTGGTCATCTCCTTCTATGACCAGGTGACATATCACCTGGACAAGGGAGAAGAGATTGACATCATATATCTTGACTTTTAAAAAGCTTTTGATCTGGCATCCCATGATCGTCTTATAGAAAAACTGACCAATTATGGCCTCAGCTACATCACAGTTCACTGGCTGGGGAATTGGCTTTGAGGTCGGACCCAGAGAGAGGTAGTTGATGGAGGTCAATCATTGTCGTGCGCTGTGACCGGTGGGGTCCCCCAAGCCTCCGTCCTTGGGCCTATACTTTTCAACATCTTCATTAATGATGTGGCCATTGGTGTCAGAAGTGGACTGGCCAAGTTTGCTGATGACACCAAACTTTGGGGAAAAGCGTTCACACCCAAGGACAGGATGGTGATCCAGGCCAACCTTGACAGGCTCGGAAAATGAGTGGACGAAAACCTGATGGCTTTCAACTCTGAAAAATGCAAGGTACTCCACCTTGAGAAGAAAAACCCGCAGCATGCTTACAGGCTCAGCAGTGCTACGCTTGTTAGCACCACAGCTGAAAGGGACTTGGGGATCATGATTGACCACAACATGAATATAAGCAACCAATGTGATGGTGCAGCCAGCAAAGTGAGCAAAACTCTGGCTTGCACCCACACATGCTTCTCCAGCAAATCCCAGGATGTCATCCTCCCATTGTACTCGGCCTTGGTAAGGCTGCAGCTGGAGTACTGTATCCAATTCTGGGCTCCACAATTCAAAAAGGATATGGAGAAGCTTGAGAGAGCCCAGAGGAGAGCCACACGCATGATCAGAGGGCAGGAAAACAGGCCTTATGATGAAAGGCTGAGCTATGGGACTCTTCAGCCTAGAAAAGCTCAGACTCAGGGAGGACCTGGTGGCTGCCTATAAGTATATAAGGGGTGTACATCAGGATCTGGGGGAACACCTGTTCAGCAGAGCGCCCCAAGGGATGACAAGGTCAAACAGTTACAAACTCCTCCAAAACCGTTTCAGGCTGGACATAAGGAAGAACTTCTTTACAGTCCAAGCCCCCAAGGCCTGGAACAGACTGCCACCAGAGGTGGTGCAAGTACCTACTCTGGATTCCTTTAAGAGTCAATTGGACATTTATCTTGCTGGGATCCTGTGACCCCAGCTGACTTGCTGCCCCTGGGGCAGGGAGCTGGACTTGATGATCTTACAAGGTCCCTTCCAGCCCTAATGTCTATGAAATCTATCAAATCTATGACTTACAACACAATTGGTTCTCAAAAACCACGTCTTAAGTCAAAACATTGTAACTTGGAACTGATTTTCCCATAGGAAACAATGTTATAAATGGGGGATTGGTTCCTGAACCAAGGCCGGATACTCTGTTTTCACCAAAAATAACCCATAATTTTGTAATCAATCAATTATAGATGAGTAATATAGCTACATTAATGTATTTATATTGTAAATAGCAATCATATTGATTTGGAAGGACTTCCCTGCTGTGATAGAAGCCGGACGCGAGGGGATCGCCTTCAGACCTCAGGTTGGGGAGGACCGGGTTAGAGAGCTTCTGGAGGGGCTGGACGCGTTCAAGTCAGCGGGTCCGGATGCTCTCCACCCCAGGGTGCTGAGGGAGCTGGCTGGGGTTATTGCAGGGCCCCTGGCACGGCTCTACGAGCGATCGTGGTGCTTGGGCAAGGTGCCAGATGATTGGAAGGTAGCTAATGTGGTCCCCATCTTCAAAAAAGGGAAAAGGGAGGACCCGGGCAATTATAGGCCCGTCAGTCTTACCTCAATCCTGGGAAAACTCTTTGAGAAGATCATCAAGGAGCACATTTGTGATGGGCCGGCATCAGAAATGATGCTCAGGGGCAATCAGCATGGATTTATTAGGGGGAGATCATGTCAGACCAACCTGATTGCCTTTTATGATCAGGTCACAAAGGCCATGGACGCAGGTGTCGCGGTGGATGTAGTCTTTCTGGACTTCAGCAAGGCCTTTGACACCGTCTCTCACCCCATCCTAATTAGTAAACTAGGCGACTGTGGCATAGATGCCTACACAGTCAGATGGATTGCAGATTGGCTGAAGGGTCGCACTCAGAGGGTGGTGGTGGATGGATCATATTCGACTTGGGGGGAGGTGGGTAGTGGAGTCCCTCAGGGCTCGGTCCTGGGCCCTGCGCTGTTCAATGTCTTCATCAGCGATCTTGATGTTGGGGTGGAGAGCAACCTGTTTAAATTCGCTGATGACACCAAAATTTGGGGGGAGGTGAGCACGCTAGCAGGGAGAGAGAGATTGCAGAAGGATCTGGATAGGTTACAGGGGTGGGCAGACAGGAACAGGATGCGTTTCAATACGGACAAGTGCAGGGTGCTGCACTTGGGTAGTAGGAACCAGCAGCACACTTATACGATGGGGAACTCCCTACTTGAGAGCACGGAGGCGGAAAGGGATCTTGGTGTCATTATTGACTCCAAGATGAACATGGGCCGACAATGCGAGGTCATGGTTGGCAGGGCTAACCGGACCTTGTCGTGCATCCACAGGTGCATCTCGAGTAGAGCCAGGGAGGTGATCCTCCCCCTCTATGCGACGCTGGTCAGGCCGCAGCTGGAGTATTGTGTCCAGTTCTGTGCGCCCCATTTCAGGAGGGATGTGGACAACATGGAGAGGGTCCAGAGGAGGGCCACCCGCATGATCCGGGGACAACAGGGCAGACCCTACAGTGAGAGACTGCGGGACTTGAACCTATTCAGCCTCCACAAGAGAAGGCTGAGGGGGGACCTGGTGACCGTCTATAAACTCACTAGGGGGAACCAGAAGGGTTTGGGGGAGACGCTGTTTCCCCTAGCCCCTGCTGGCATAACAAGGAATAATGGGCACAAGTTGATGGAGAGGAGGTACAGATTGGACATCCGAAAAAACTACTTCACAGTCAGGGCGGCTAGGAGCTGGAACCAACTTCCAAGGGAGGTGGTGCTGGCCCCTACCCTGGGGATCTTTAAGAAGAGGCTGGATACTTACCTGGCTGGACTCATTTGAGTCCCGTTTTTGTTTTTAGGGTGAGTGGTTTTGTTTGTGTTTTTGGGTTGTTCTCCCGCCCTGGCGGGGGGTCGGGCTAGAAGATCTATTAGGTCCCTTCCAACCCACAGATGTTCTCCAGGGAGATGGGCAATGCAGTGAACTTGTTTGCTGGCATGGTGTTGCATTGGATCAAGCATTGTAAAGTCAAAACCAACCTCAGAAAGTTGAAACAGGGTGCCGATTTATAAACATTGTAAGTGCAAAACATTGTAATTAAAAACATTTTAAATCTCAGTATCAAAAAAAAGCATGCCAAAAAAAAAACAAGCGGGGCAGCACACGTGGCAGCAGCATGCACTGCCCAAAAATGGGACCCTGGCTAGCCAGAGCCATACTCTGGCTGCTGGCCAGGCTGTGCATGCATAGATCACCACCACTGGAGCCCCAGGAGGCCTCCAGGACCCCAGGAAAGCTATTGGAGGCAGCCCAAGTGTTGGCCCCAGCCCCTCCTTCCCCACCCAAGACAATTTGTCCTGTGCCAGAGCACATGTAAAGGGGTGTTCCCCAGGGACAACTAGCAGTTGTCCCCAGGAAAACAGCCATTGCACACTCATCTGGATGTGCCCTTAGTGTTCCAAAATGTATTTTCCCACTAAAGCAGGCATATGTCTTCTTTCCACTGTAGCTCGATTGTATCTTCCCTTTCCACTAAAAGGTTGATCTTTATCTTTGATAATCCTCTAAAAGAAAGTCAACAAGCATCCACTGTCACCAGTGATGGTATACACTAGCTTCACAGGTACCCTCAAAAATATGGAAGCTAACATTTATGCAGTAGTGTTATTTGGAAGGGATCTGTCTTAATTCATAGCTTTTCTATCCTAAAAAGCACAATTTAGTAGTGGGAAAGGCAGGAGTTGGGTCTGTATAACAATTAACAACAACAAGTTGCAGTTAGTGGGTGTGCCTACATAATATGCTTTACTGCACATTAGACTAATCTAATGTGCAGTAAAGTATCAGCATCTACATGTGTGCAGCAATTACTGCACAGTAAATTAGCCTAATGGGCTGTTTTCTAGTACCTGTAGATACAGGTACTGGAAATCAGTGCATTAAACTAATGAGCTGAAGCACACGTGTAGATGGTGACGGGGAGCAAATAGGTTCTGCTCAGCCTAGGTAGCAGGGGCACACAGGGAACAAGGAGAGCTGTCCCGTCTTGGCAGGAGCTTCATCTCAGTGACATGGAGATCAGGACCAGCCCCTGTGCCCCCTGCCAGCCCTGGGCTAGCACCTGTGAGAGCCTAGAGCTCCCCCTGGACACTTCAGGGGGCCAGAGCAGGGAAGGAGAAGCCCTAGATTGAACTGCTAGCATCAGAAACAAATTTGCTCCTAACATATGCACTTTCAGAAGGAGACGCAGTTGAATGCACCTGTATTTTCTGCCCAGAAAATTCAGGCACATTAATTGTACATGTCAGTGTGTCCACAGAATACATTTCACTCAAGAATCTCAATGCATTAAGCAAACCTAACTATAGCGTTGCTATGTTGGGATTAGCCCGAGTATTAATGAAAGTTCAGATGAGAAATTTAAAAAAAATAGCCTTTGGAGAAGAACTCATGAAGTGTGACAAACAACCAAGTGTGACACGCAACTAGATATTTTTGCATTTTGTTACTTTTACCATCAAAGCTAAGGCTTCTGAGGCAGAACTTTGTAACAAACCCCTGCAGCCAAAGCAGAGGATCACATCCCCCTGCAAGATCACAGCAAATCTATTCAAAAGCTCTGTAAAGATACAATGATACAAGTTTGCAGAGATGAATAACTAAGGTTACTATAGAGCAAATGTCAAAGACGGAGACATGGAAAATAGAACCAGCTTGAATTAAAACTAGTTTTATCTGTTGCGCTGAGCAGGATATTTAGTAACACAGCAAAATGAAATCTGTATTGGTTGAAGCTAATTATTTTGCTGTATTTGTTTTGTATTTTCTTGGCTTCATAGTAATTTAGCTAGTGGTAATGTAGTAAATTAATGGCAGTGTCACCCAATGCCAGGCTGTTTGATTGGACCCATAACTAATTTTTGTATTCAGGCATCAAATTATATTTTTTGGACCATAGGCTGACATACTTATCTGGGTTCTAATAAGGCAAACTTTGCATTAAAATATGCATGAGTTAGGGTTTTGTAACATTAATGCAAAAGTTTCCTTATGCCCTAGGCACTTTGATAGGACTTTCCAAACACCCCTTTACACTGAATCATAGAATCATAGAAAATGAGGGTTGAAAGGGACCTTGGGAGGTCATCTAGTCCAACCTCTGGCTCAAAATAGGACCTTCTCCAACTATCTCATCTCAGCGAAGGCTTTGTTTAGCCTGGTCTTAAAATATTAATTCCCCTAGATGAGTTTAACCAAAAATCTTCTCAATCTAGCTGTGATTCATGAGCAGCTGAATAAGGACTTATTTTTGCTATTTTATTCTGTACTGCTTTCTTCCAAGCTTGCTCTGAGCATGCCCATAGCACTGCTAGTCTTATTTCGTGTTGTCTGTATACAGGCAAGAGCTAGATATAGGATCTGGGATAAAAGACTGGACAATTAATTCAGAAAAAAAAATCTGTGGGAGGGAGGGAGCATCCTTTTTCATTTTCAATTACTGTCAGCAAACTTAACAGGTGCCTGACTTGTCTTGCAGCTGTATCACTTGACAAAGACAGCACTTCTGATGTACTATGGCTTGGCTCTGATGCAGAGATAACAAGCCCTAACAGAGGTACCAGTGTTTTCAAAAGAAATTCAAAAAATATGTATAAAATGTGATGTTAGCTAAACTAAAGGATATAAGTTTGGTTAAACTCTTCTAGTCCAAAAGTGAAAGCTATGAGTTATGACAAATCCCTTCCAAACAACACCATTGCATAAAAGGATGTGTTTGAAAGCCGTGTTAGTCTGAGACGAAAAGAAATGGAAACCTCTAGCACTCTTGGTTCAGAGATGATGCCTTTTATTCCTCCCTGCCTGTCTGCCATCTGACCCCAGCAGGGAAGCAATCCTGCCTTCTCTGCACATCAAAGAGCGACTCACAAAGACACTCTCATTGACCCAGGGGGACAGACTTCCCCCTTCAGCTTCCTCTGTGCAGAAATGAAGTTTATTTTCTACCTATGGGGACTTTTTACCATCTTTAACTTTCCCTGAGCCTGAGGAAGGGTGTGTGCGCCAGAAAGCTTGCAGGAAAAAAAAAATGTTGTGATGTCTTAGTTGGTCTAATAAAAGGTATCATCTCTGAAGCAAGAGTTTTGCATAAATGTTAGCTTCTACAATCTTGAGGGTGATGGGGTGAAGAAGGAGGGCGCTTTGGTCCTCCTGAAGCAGCTGAACTGGAGTAGGGGGGAGCGAAAGCAAGCCCCCCAGCGATGCCTGCACAGTGAGGGGTCTGCATTGGCTCTCCCCGGTACTGCCCCTGCCCTTCCCTCTCCTTGTACCGGCCTGGAGGGCCGAGGGCCAGCGCCCTCACACACGTGCCGCCCCGCCCCGCCCGAGGGCTGTGCGCCTGGCCCGCCATGGCCCAGGTCGTGGTCCTGTCGGACACGGACAGCACTGAGGACCTGGAGGAGGGGCAGCCCAGCCTGGCTGACATGGGTGAGCTAAGGGAAGGGCTGGAGGCAGCCGGGAGGGCTCGGGAGATCAGTGCCCTCCCCCGGAGCTGCCCGCACAGGGCGAGAGCCTGGGCTCCGACAGCTTCGCCAGCCCCGCCTGCTGCGAGGCCAAAGGCAAGGCTGGGATCTGCCCGGGCGACCAGGAAAGGAAAGGCGATCTCAAGGAAAGGTTAATTGCTCATTAGTGAAGGGCATGCGGGCAGTGGGGGAGCTGCAGTCCTTTCATGGGTTGCAAGAATACATGAAAGGGGCGCAAACAGACGTTTAAAATGCATCGACAACGTTTACAAATGGGTTCTCCTCTAGAAGAGGAAAATATGGGAAACCTTTAACCTTGCAAGCTGGCAAAGTTCCCCCTATGTCCCCCCACCCTGCCCTGGGGGCTGGGGGCAGGAGGGGCAGCAGGTCAGGAGTGAGGGGCACTAGGTTGGGAGTGGCCATCAATGTTTACAAATGGGTCCCTGTACAAAACCACTGCTTTAAAATGCACACTAGCCCCCAGGATAGCCCGTGCCATTTTACACATTGGAATAACAGGCTAAATCCCTTTCAGCTAATCTTGCATCTCCCAGGTGTTTGAAGAATGCAGGGGACCTTGGTCCCCTTATCTAAAGGGATGGGAAAATCAGTAGCACATGGTTACTTGTGCATAGGTCTAGTTCCTTAGAAAGAAGCAACACTATTAATAGTGGAGTCACTGTCCAGCAAACTTAACAAGTGCCTGATTTGTCTTGCAGCTACATCACTTGAGAAAGACAGCACTTCTGATGTGGTATCGCTTGGCTCTGTTGAAGAGATAACAAGCCCTAACAGAGGTATCTGTGTTTTCAAAAGAAATTTAAAAAATGTTAACAATTTTACTATAGATAGCTTATCTACTGTTGCAATGCTCTGACCTGCAGTGTCAGCATCGTGTCTGCATTTTAAAAATTGGAGCAATGAGACACTAATATGCAGTGAAGGTTTCGTATTATTATTTTACACTTGTGTGCATGAGTCAGTGACATTATTTATCTACAAAAAAAAGGAAGCCCAGGACCAAAAGACCTACCCTCAAAGCCTGCTGCCTGCACTTGGCTGGAATTTTCCATGTGGAAGAGTTTGTGCAGGATTAGCTCCTACATTTGTCTTAACCTCTTTTTTTTAGAGGGGAAAGACAAACTGTGCCAGCTCTTAAAAGGCGTTTCTTTCTCATTTTTAAGGAAATCAACAATTTTATTAGAATCTTGTTCTTTTCCCCTAGACCACATTGTGCATGAAGTTATCGAAAACCAGAGAAGTATTGAAGGTGAGTAATGCAACTAAATGATCTAAAACACTAGGTATATTTAGCGTGGTGTCTAAATTTCCATATATTACACTACATATTTGCCAATATGAAAAAAACTGAGCATCCAACTTAAAGCAATAATCAAGCAAAAATAATGAGTAATCAAACATAAAATATACATTTAGAATAATTGTTTGTCATAAATTACTAGTCCAGTCACTTTCACTTCAATTCACCAGTTTAAATCTGTTCTGGGTTGGTAATGCCTGAAAGATATTAATATCCAACAGTTCTTTATTGTCCTCTGGCCTCTGGTCTTAGATCATTTTTAATGAATAGGGGCACACAACACACCATAAAAAATATTAGCAAAATTGGCATTACTGATGCCATTTCAGAAAGGAAAAAGAAATCTGAATGGACATGGAGACAGTGCTGTCTTGTCATGGCTAGCAGAAGTCCTTCCAGGATCATTTGTGAATAGATTGTAGCAGTCCCCAGAACATGTGTTGTGTGATGGTGAATACATCTGAAGCCAAGAGAAACATGATTGGCTAAACAGACTCTTACATATTTTTGTTTAAGTTGGGGATCCTTGTTGAACATCTAGCCCTGTGAATTTTGGGAAGTTGAGACAAGTGACATTAAAATAAAACTCTCAAAAGTAAAGAATTGAACATTTTTAACATTATTTATCTTATCAATACAATACTCCTTTGGCTTTATTAGTAATGTTGACCCTTTCTCTATATTCCTTCAGATGTACAAACTAGAACTATATTTTTAAAATATAGTTTCTAAAGCACTGAGATATACTCCTGTTCCTGCTTTCCATTTATCATAGATATGTTGAGCAGTATTGATGAGAGATATTAATCTGGAAGCTTCTATTCTTTAAGGGCATTTATACATGTGCTCTGAGAGGTAGGGCGGCACTTTAAAGTGGCTCCAAAAGCTGCTGTAATTAAAGCATCCAGAGCATCACATGTATCAGCATCCCCATGCTGAAACATGGCAACAGGGGCGGTTTAAGTAAAGCTCTTCAACCAAGCTTTAGTTAAAGCACTTTTACTACCATTTTTCAGTGCAGTGACACCAATACACATGATGCTGGACTCTGCTGGAGCACGGTAATTACCACACTCCAGCAGCTGCTCCAATGTGCTGTAATTACAGTCCGTCGCTGCAGCCTCAATGCACATATATAAGCACCCTAAGTATCCAGTCTATGTATGTAGAACCATTGCCAATGCATAGCGGGTGCATGTGGGTGTACGTGCACCCCCTGAGCTTGGCAGTGCGTGAAGCCAGTCAGCACTTGCTACCCCACACTGCACCACCGACACTGCCAGCAACTTCTGCGGGCAGTCCCTGATCACCACTGGCCACTGCCAGTGCTGCTGGTGGCATCTGCGGGTGGTCGCTGACCACCGGTTGGTGCCCACTGCCAGCACCACCGTGGCGGCCTATGGGAGCTCACCACTCGCTGCCACCACGCTCCCACTGCTGACACCGCCACTGCTGTCTGAGGGAGTTCGCCGTGCCCCCACAGCCTCCAGCGGCATGCGGTATTCATGTGTAGAACTGTACATCTTCATGGCACAGGGAGGAATAGGTAAGACAGAAAAACAAATTAAAAGACTAGATATTCTGAATTAAAATATTTTTCTTTCACAGAAATCTGCATCTGCTGTGGCAGTTTTAAGGTTCATACCCAGCATCCCTTATTTCATGGAGGGATTTGTTCTCTATGTACAGTAAGTAGTTGCTGCAGCTCAATACAGCACCCATATTCTTTTCATCAGACTTCTGCCTCACAGTGACAAATTTAAGACGCTTAGTCTAGATAGTTTCCAAGAGGAATCCAGGAGAAAGTTTAGAGGTGACCTGATCCCGGTCTCTGGGTTCTTACAAGAGGAGAGACGTCTGACAGTGGACAGATCTTTAATTTGGCATAAACATGCTTAATAAGAAGCAGTATTTAGAAGCTGAAACCAGACCAATTCAAATTAGAAATAAGATGCAGCTTTTTAATGCTGAAGATCATTAACCCATTGGAACAACTTACCATGGCATGTAGGTATGGATTCAACATCATTTGAAGTATTTACATGAAACCTGCATATCTTTTAGAAATGCATTCTGTATTTCAGACAAAAGCCTATGGCCTTGATTAGAAAATACTGTATGAGGCTCTAAATCCTGTGTTACTCAGCAGATCAAAAGAGGTAGTCATAGAGACCCATTTTGTCCTTAACATCTATGAGTGAACTACCAGCTATCAACACTCACCTCCATTTCTCAGCTCATATCCTGTAGTTCAGCTAACATCACAGTTTAACTATACACAAATACAAATAAGTAATACATTTTACAAATTGGAACTAATGAGACACATGACCCAGCTCATGTAGTTGCTCACATTTCTTTTATGTTACTCCCTATTCTTCACCATCCTTTGTCAGTATCCAGTAGACATTTCATTTCACATGCAGCTTCTAGAGCAGTAGTACTCACATCTTTTTCCTATCGGGACCCATTTCCAAAGGTTCATGGCCTGTCTCCACCCTCACCCCCCACCCCGTCCCTGCCAGTGCACCAGCCTTGCTGGTGCTCCTCATTCCCGAACTGCAGCCCCTGCAGCTCCCCTCTAGCCCTGCCAGTGCCCCTCACTGCCAACCCACAGCTCCCTGCCCACCCATCACTGCTGGAGAGCCCCCAGCTGCCCCCATCCTGCTCGGGCAAGAGTGCAGTGGTTGCAGTGGCTCCAGCTCATGCGGGCGGCAGCGGAGCAAGCTGGAGGGAGGAGGAGGGGAGGCCTGTCACAGCCCCTGCCCTGGGCTGGGGCTGCCATGCTGTGCCAGGCATCCTGATCACAGCCCATTCCACCCCCTAAGCAGTATCTCCTAGCCACCCCATGCCTGCGAACATCCAGCCCGGCCTCACAGCTCTCCCCCACCCCCTTCCCCCACCACTCTGCCCTGCCACAGTTTCCACACTTTCTTGGGGTCAGCATTTCTCAACACATGACTCACAACCCTCTGAAATCTTCTTGCAACCTACTTTTGGGTCACAACCCACAGGTTGAGAAATGCTGTTCTAGGGGGTGGAAGCTTATCTTGTCATCTGTTTGCAAAACTCCCTGCATACAAATAGGGCTACCTAAAAAAAAATATAATACAGTATAGCAATGAAGTCTATATGCCAAAGTAAACACCATTCAGAATGGTTATTATATTTTATAAAATAAATGCAGGGTTACAACTATATTTTGATCTTTTTAAGGAGAACTTTCTGGAAACATTCTTCCTGTATGATGATGATGGCTTGCAGTCTTACTGTACCATCTGCTGCTCGGGAAAGATCCTGCTCATGTGTGATGAACCAACTTGTAACAGGTAAAGAGTTTGAGAACATTCAAATTCAGTTCGAAACTTTAGCAAAGCCTAAAGGGGCACTTTTGCGGTATGTAGGGTATAAGGATTTAAATCTGGACCCACTAATAAGTTCTACCTTCATAATCATATTGTTGAAGGTATGCAGGTTCTAAAATGCCCTATGCTCATATGGTTGTGTAAAAGTGATGCTGTAGCCATGATGGTCCTGAAATTATGCAAGAGGCCAGGATTTCTATTGCATATGTGCATTTAAAACTCACTGTTAGACAACAAATAATTCTAGCAGCATGGTAAGGATTACTTGCAAACCCTTCACTTAAAAACACTTAGTTGTATAGCTCAATAAAAAAAGAAAAATCTGTCAACAAAAATGTGAAGGAAATGTTCAGATCACTAAAGAATAGTATATATATGGAGAAATGCAAGGTACTCCACCTCAGGAATAAAAACCCGCATCACACTTATAGTCTCAGCAATGCTACACTCACTAGAACCATGACTGAAAGAGACTTGGGGGTCATGATTGACCACAAGATGAATATGAGCCACCAATGCAATACCACAGCTGGCAAAGTGAACAAAACTCTGGCTTGCATCTACCAATGCATCTTGAGCAAGACCCAGGATGTCATCCTCCCACTGTACTTGGCCTTGGTGAGACCACAGCTGGAGTACTGCATCCAATTCTGGGGTCCACAATTTAGGAAGGGCACGGAGAAGCTTGAAAGAGTCCAGAGGAGAGCCATGCATATGATCAGAGGGCAACAGAACAGGTGTTATGAAGAGAGGCTGAGAGCTATGGGACTCTTCAGCCTGGAGAAGAGCAGGATCAGAGGTGACTTGGTGGCAGTTTATAAGTACATAAGGGGTGTGCATCAGGATCTGGGGGAACGGCTTTTCACCAAAGTGCCCCAGGGGATGACAAGGTGCAATGGTCACAAACTTCTGCAAGACCATTTTAGGCTGGACATAAGGAAAATCTTCTTTACTGTCTCAGTCCCAAGGCCTGGAACAGACTCCCCCCCAGAGGTGGTGCAAGCACCTACTCTGGACACTGTCAAGAAACATTTGGATGCTTATCTTGCTTGAATCCTTTGACCCCAGCTGACTTCCTGCCCCTTACGCAGGGGGCTGGACCCGATGATCTTATGAGGTCCCTTCCAGCCCTAATATCTATGAAATCTATATTTGTACCAATGTATTACATTTAAATTAGGCAAGAGAATAAATTCTCTGGAAGTGGCTAAATAATGAGTAGACAACAACAGGGGAAAGGGGATGTTACAAATTCACCAACTATACATAGAGGAGCCATAGGTAAAATTCTAACCACATTGAAGTCAGTGACAAAACTCCCTTGCCTCCCGTATATGCCGTGATTGCAACCTACAACATTTTGCTGAAGTGCTCAGCACCCAATGTTAAGGCCACTCTTTGGCATGACCTGCAATGGAAATTGTATTTCTAGAAACAATAATCCAATGAAATGAAAAACAGGTCAGTTCCCTCCACACAACCAGCAGGAGAGAAAGCCAAATATTTGCCCTTCTCACTAGTTGGCAACTGCCACTCTTTGAGGTTACTGTAATGTTCAAGGATGTCCTTAACTTCAATGGGAGATTGATTTGCTCCTTAGATTTGGTATTAAAATAATATGTGAGTATATTTACCAGGCATATCTTGCATGGATGGATATTTCATTGAGAAACCTAATTCCTAGCATTTTGAGTCCTGCCACACAGTGAGTTTTGCATGAAACCTAGAGTTATTTCTTTGACTCTTTCTTGATGTTGGTTGATTTAAAGATCTGCACAGGGTTGCAGAGGGGATTGCTCACAGATGCTTAGATGCTTTATTGACAGCAGATAGTATCTCAGCATACTCAGTAAAAGATTTCCAAGGGATACTTATTTGGGGTACAACTTTAACAAACAGAAAAGAAGCAAAGTAGTCAACATGAGCCATTGGCTGTGTTAGGGTGTGTGGAAAGGTAATTTTATGAATAAAGGAATGACATTATTATTATTATTATTTCCTTAGGGGTTATTGCTTCAAATGCTTGGATGTCCTTGTCAGTCCTGGCACTGCAGAGAAAGTGAAAGCTATGAATACCTGGCTGTGTTTTATGTGCTTGCCTTTGAGCTCTCATGGTTTACTGCAGAAGAAACAAAGATGGCATACAAGACTGAAATGTTTCTACGATCAGGAGTCTGTAAGAAGAATCTAAATTGAAATATGAAATTAAAGAAATGGGATATCAATACTGGCACAGATGCAACTGCCATCTTATCTTTCTTTCTATATGTCTTTCTAATTGTACAGATGCCTCAATCCTTTTTTTTTTTTTTTTTGCTAAAAAAACTCAGAACTTGGCAGTCCTGACCATTTAAACATTTTTTTCCACCAAAAGGTTTAAAAGTTGGTGGGGGGAGAGAAATATGCTCCTGATTATCCAGCAAGCGCACTGATCCTTTAGGGCTTGATCCTATCCCACCTGATAGGCACCTAAATGAACTTAGGTGATCCTATTCCACCTTGCTGCAGTCCCTGAAAAATGGTTAAAATAAAAGGTGGGTGGATCCTCCTCCTCTCTGCTGCTTTTTATGTAACTTAGTCTTAAGACTAAGATAACAGCAGCCGCATCCACACGAGTAGTGGACTGCGCAGTTGTTACTGCACAGTCATTCAGTATTTGCATAACCAAGTACTAAATAAGTACGCAGTTAACCAATGTTACTGCACAGTAGCATCGTGTCACAGTTAGTGCCCACCAAAGCTACTGCACAGTCGCTCACTGCTACTGCACCATAACATCTCATGTAGACATGCCCAGCACGTTGCAAAAATAGTTGCATTAGTTTTCAGAAACTCAAGAGACATGGAGCAGCATTGCACTTAAGCGCCTAAGTCAATTAGGCTTCTAATAAGTGAGTATGATCTGACCCCGAGTGGCCAGGACACACGACACAATAGGCCAAAAGAATGATGGGTTTCGTTGATTATAGAACCATTATAGAAACAATATAATTTGCGACATAGAATTCAGAGCTAGGTTCACCTATAATTGCTTGCCTTGTTTCCTTTGTACAAAAACATTTAAAATGTAGTAGGTGAACCAGGCTCTTACCAATAGAAACAGCTCTAGGGTTTTTAAGTATATCCCAAATTTTTCTGTGTCTGGTAGGAGTAGGGCTACAGTTCTCTTCTTCTAGCCAGATGGAGCCATAAAGTACTTATCTACTTAAAGATACCATCACTTTGGATGCGTTTTGTCTCCAGCAGATGGAAGCAGAGGTCTATCAGCTCTACTGTTAGGGAGAATGTGAAGCTTTGTCACATGCAGAAAAAGAAATTTAGAGGGGCCATATTACTGGCCTTAGTCCTGAGCAGAACTGCATTGATGTTTTTTCTGCTGCTGAATCCAAATTAACTTTGAGCTGTGTGAAGTGGTTTTTTTTTAAGACACAATATGTAGTTACTCATATTGGCATTGGCAATTAATGTAGTGGGATTTCATCCTTACTATCAATTATTCTTACCCTTGATCACACACAGTGTTAAAATGTTCACTGATCCAAAGAGTACTGAAATCAGTGGAAGTCTTTTTCTCTAGGCTGTTTTCCTCTAGAGCATTAAAAAGCAGGGGTCAAATTTTTGGATCAAATTGGCAGAAATCACAGAGTCAAATTTCTGCTTTCCTCAGCCCTCCACATTGCCTGTGTTATGTTTCTATGCCTGAAGTACACTGAGAGATTCCGAAACTTGCCTCCTGAAAGCTTTAATAAAGTGCCAGTCAGCCTGGGCTGTAAGTGCTGCATTGAATACTCATGAAATCATAGAAAAGTAGGGCTGGAAAGGACCTCAGGAGGTCATCTAGTCCAATGTCCTGCTCAACACAGGATTATTCCTGTCTAAACCATCCTAGACATGTGTTTATCTAATCTGCTATTAACAACTTCCAACGTTGGAGATTCTGCAACCCTTCTGGATAGCCTGTCCAAATATTTAAACCTTCACTGTGAGAAAGTTCTATGAATATCCAAACTAAATTTACTTCACTACAATATAAGATCACCATCCTTTGTGGCCACAGAGAAGACTACTACCATCCTGTTTATAACCAACCTGCAGATGTTTGAACACTGTTATCAGATCATCCCTCGCTCTTCTCTTCCCCAGACCAAATAATCACAGTTCTTTCAGCCTTTCCTTCTAAAGCAAATGTCTCAGATGCAAAGATCATATTCTGCAGCACTCATACACCATGGTAATCTTAGGCCATGTTTATCCTTTCTATACAATGTAGCAGTTTAGGGTTTGAGAAGAAATCGGTACCAATTGAAACTAGTAATCAGAAACTGGATGCTTCCCATTTGCCTGCCATGCACCAGTTTATCACAGCAGAGGGAAGTGTCTATCCTGCTTTAAATTGTAAGTATTGAAGTTGGAGAAAAGGAAGTTGAGATTAAAAAATAAAATGGAACCCATGTGCATAAAAGAATATTTACAGTATCCTGGAAAGTGATATCTATATACATGGATAGATCTAGAATTTTGTAAAAGGGGTGCAGATGGTTTGGTGCATTGTTACATAGAACACAGTGCATATGGTTATCAAGTTAAGAAGAAACTAGAAGCTTTACTAAAAAGCTAGTGGCCTAGGGCTATATTATTCAGTTTAAGATTGAAGCAAACACCAATATAAATTTATAGGAATGAGCATCAATTTTCTATATCGTGTATTATGTATAAAAAACACATCAAACTAGGCAAAAATAATCAAAAGATGTTTAATTGGCCCTGCAGTCTTTAGAATTAAATGGACATCTCTTCTTTGCAGATTCATAAAACAAAATGTAGTCTTCTAGAGTGTCTTGACAATGCATGGAATGCTTCACTGAAAGTTATTTTCCCACATTAGTTAAGGTTTCCTAGAGTTAAAAATAGTTTACAAGGCTGTGAAATATAAGCTGAATTACCAGGAGCAGCTAGCAGGCAGCAAAATTGCAAAAGAAAGGCTAGCTTGGTTAGCTGAACATCAATGCCATTAAAAAGGAAAGAGGGTCAGTAGTACCTATGAAATGAAGAGTTTAGAAGAAATCAGGTAGATTACAGTGAGCCATGAAGTCAGTTGGCTCCCTCACTGCTGCCTAAATAGAAATACTGATTTTCAACTTTGGGTGAAACAGGAATCAAAAGGAAGGTGTAAATGCACCACTTGGATTCTTGAATCCACCTCTATCTAGGTATGTATTTGCAGTGTACTTTCAAATCAGTATTCTCCCAGGATCTGAAGAACTATAGTTGTTTTATGTAACTGTCTGAAGTTTGGGGAATATGGATGTCCACTGAAAGGAGGACCCGGCTGGATCCATTTAAAAATGACAGGTTATGCACACACACACATTTCATGTATAAAAATGAGCACGTTCAGTCAAGAGCAACAAATGAAATTGTCACTTTTCTTCATTCAAAATTACACTTCATGCCTGTGATGCTATTAATGTGATGATGCATTTACATCATAAACTGACTGTCAGATAAACATAACCATGTGCTTCTTATCCTTAATTATTAGGACACAGTTTTGACTGTTCACATAACTGAATAGCTTGTGCAAACAAGGATTTTTATTTTATTTATATAATAGAACCACTTCAAAATTTATCGGCCTGTACCTGCATGGGAACGAAAACCAATCAGCATTCTCTCCCTTTTTGATAATATTACACCAGGTAAGTGTATATATGACATCAACAATTAATTTTACTCTTTATCATTCAATATGATGCACACACACACACATACACACACACACATACATCATCCTCCTACACATTACAGCTTTATGTCTAGCTTTAGAAATTTTCAAAAATTTTAATGAAATATTTCTTACAAAAAGTGACTTTTAAAAACAAAACTGTTTAGGAAAAAACTTTTCAAAATCTTTTGCATATACATTTTTAATAATGTTAACTATATTTTCTCCTTTATATTTTTCCTTGAAACATTATTGAAACAGCCATCAAAATAATGCATTGGTTTTTTCTATTACGTTTAGATATAAAAATGTAACAAAACATGGGAAAAATAAAATCTGGTCCATTTCAAAACCTTTAAATTAAAATGTCTTTCATTTAAAAAAAGGTATCATCATTAAAACCACTGGCTACACTCTGTATAGGTTTGTTCAAAATTCTTCCATTCATAGCTCATCCAGATGTAGCCATTTCTAGAAGAATACTGCATAATGTTTAGCTAGTTTGTTCTGATATTTGCAATCCAGCTTTTGGAATATTCTTTGCTTCAACACAAAGACTTCAACAAATTCTACTCACCTATGCAATGTCTGCAACTGTAAATACCCAGCTCTGTCCCATAAGAGCTATCTGCTTAAATTTTAATTGCCACAATGTTCCATAAGACCCTGATCAAGCAAGGTAATCAACTACAGGCTTAATCTGAAGCACAGGAATAATCCAACTAATCTCAGACTTAAATTAGACATGTACTATAACTCCTTGTAGAATGAAGACCGTGCTCCTAATGCCACTACTAAACAATCTATTTCTAATCTCCACTCTTCAGAGATGAAAAGTATTGGATTTTTGGATAGCAGCCTGGGGAACGGCAGGTTGAAATATTTACATGATGTCACCAATATTCTAAGGATGAATGTAAGTACAATGCAGAAAACTTCTCAAGTTAACAATGCACTACCCCAATTATTGATTGCTGTGTTATGTTTTGAGGGATGCTGCCCCGCTCATACCCCTTACACAGGCTTGGCAAACATTAACAGAAGCAGAACCTTCATCTTTCCAGGGGACGAAAGCAGGGAGGATAAAGAAAATCTGTGCAAGGGATCCTTGCAGTCTCGCCTGGATCTCTGTTCAAGAGTAGTCCTCATCATCATGACAGTGCTTTAATGAGTGGAGAGGGGAACTGATAGCACAACAGGAAGAAGCTGGGTTTTGGAGACTGTATCTGCAAACTATGTGGATCCAGCAGCTAAAATCTTCCTGAATTGAATATGAAGCAGGCTCTAGACACTGCCACAGCTACGTGCTTCAAGGATCTAAACTGGGTGATGGCTGAGTGATACTACACTGTGGATCCAAGTTGAGAAGTGAAAGCATCAAATTCTTGGATTACAGCCTTCTTTCTGAAGGTCTGATCAAATGCCCACTGGAATCAATGGGAGTATTTACATTGATTCCAACAAGCACTGAATCAAGTTCTTAAATTTTAAACTTTTGAGAGTGGGTATCCTGCCTTCTTATGTAGTTGTACAGCACCTACCATTACAGTCCAGTGGGCTATACACTTCAAATAGTAAATAATTCCATTGCCCACTGCCTGGAGAGGGTCCTACTAGAAGATCTTCTGGCTTGATCTATGTAGGCAGAGAATGGAAATTTGGCCCCATGGTTATCAAGCCAGACCTAATATAATATGAAAAATTTGGAATCTCTCTTTTCATTTAAATATGTGACTCAACCAAGAACATAGTGCAAGGATTTAGTCAAGTAACCATAACCTCCCCTGCTCCAGGGATCTGAGATACGCCACTTAACATAAGTATTTTCATTTGCATCAGCAGAATCTCACAGTGAAATCTTGCAGAAATCCAAGTCAGTCTGTAAGCACTTCCGCTCATGCAATCCTCACTTGCATGCAGAAACCACATAGCCAATGTGTATGTAATTTCAGTAATGAACAAATAGCATAACTCATACCACATTTTGCATTTCATAACCTGCCCATTCATAACACTGCCATCGGCTTCTCCACACTGTTAGCTCTTTGCATTTTGTTCTAGGGTACTGTATAGCAAAGCCTTGCGCTCTGCCCAGGCCAGTCTTTTCATGTATTATACCAACTTCAACAGAAGGGCAGAGACACGGAATAACATTTTCTTTCCCGTTTTCATGGAGCTAACTACATTAACCCCATGTATTTGCAATTTCCTCACTGCCCCATGACTTTAAGGGCTACACACAGTCCTTGTTAGCTGACATACTCTCTTCAGACTCCTGCCTCTGGATTTTCAATGATTTGCATGTACAACAGTAATGTGCAAAAATTTCACATAGAAGTGACTTGAGTGCCAAATTGCATGTGCACCAATAGAGATAACATTTGGAAAATGTGGCCTTCCATAATCAGATTTCAAAGCATCAAAGTCAGGTCAATAGTGAGAGTTGATCATTTTTTCCAAGTGTGTAGTGCAGCTACTGTTATTAAGCAAGAGTGCTGGGTGAAACTACAGAAGTTACACATCAAGCACCATCTTGGAACATGGTGGTCTGAACTGATGGTTCTAGTCAACATCAAGAGTCTGGTTGTTCTTCTGTGAGAGCAAAGTAATCACTGTATAATAATAATGTAAATGTTAAACATAAGCTCTCCTTGCGATTATAAGACTATGTAATATGCTGTGACTGGGAAGGATTCCTGGTGATGTTCAAACTGTTTTTGCATGGCACTATCCATTGGAGAAACTGCTGTGGTGTGGGGGCTACAGATCATTTTAGGTTGTCTTGTATTTAGATTCTTACCTTATGCCTATCACCTTGGTATCTGAATGTCCATAAGCAAATACTTCCATTTCAATGTAAAGCATTATTAGAATATGAACATTAAAAAAAATTAAAAACAAACAGTTTTGAAATCTGTACAATCTCATCAGGTAAAAGAATGGGGTCCTTTTGATTTCATATTTGGTTCCACTCCTCCGGTTGGAAATTCGTATGATCATCCTCCTGGTAAGAAATGCAATGGGTTATAAATTGATATGTAAAGCATTAGTCCTATAGAGTTAGATCATCAGTTGTACTGCTTATGTCACAGTTGAGGAGATGGGGTAGGAAAAGCAATGATTACAATTCCCAAACTTATTGGAGGACAAGTTTGGTACCACTATAATTGAGAGATGTCTGAGGACAGCTCTAAATTACACTAGCATCTGCTGTGTCAGCCAGACTACAAAATCACAGTACAATCTGATTATACTTTTTAATATAAATATTAAAATATACTCTGTGTTACAGGGCTTGGATGTAGGAGGTTTAAGGAAGTATACACCAGTTAGGAATTGCAGGTGTTTTGTGCTGTTATGGCACAAAGCGGTGACGGCACAGCCCACAAGCTGTCAACTCTGTTATGACACACAACCTTATATTTTCCTCCTCTTTTATTGTGTAATGCTTCGAGAGAACTTACTATTATATCTGATTAGCACTTCGCCTGTTTTAGCATGCTCACAATTTGTATGTTTTTCTGCACAGTGATACATAGTTAAAAGTTTCAAGAACTGTGTTCACTAGCTGTGTCTCTTCATCTAGTAATGTAGACATGAAAAAAGACTCCCATATCTCAGCAGTAGAAGCCGGATTCTGTCTCCCCATTACATAGGGCAGATGTGCAGTGAAAGCTGTGGGAGTCAGTAGCTTTCCCCATGTAAAGGCTGTCCAGCCCTTTCTGAGCTGGGCTGCATTTCAGAATGTCTGCACTTGCTAAGAATGCTCCTAGGGGAAACAAACAGTTTTGGTCTCTTAAGCATCCTACAGCTGTGGTGGCTGGTGTCATGAGAAGTAATTATGTGGCACCTGATAACAAGAGGTGTATCAGCCTCCACACTTCCCTAAGGTACAGCATCTTTCTCTTAAGTGGTGAGGAAGTCTTCATAAGCTGCCCAGAACAAGGATTATGTGCCATTTGCTGAGCTGAATCCTTTGTGACCAAAAAGGCTCATTAATTATTTCCAACTCAAACTGGCCTGTATCCCACATGGAAACTGGTGCCAAATGCAGACCTGATAGAAGCAGCTGCAGATTCATGTCAATGACTTTGCACCTGAAATGAAATCTGGCCCCTGGAATCCCTCTCTGCTATACAGTACTTCCATAAAAGAGCTAATGTTACAAAAAAAACTTCACATTTGAGTGCAGAAGTGGTGCTCATGAGTGTGGTATTCACACTAGTTTTCAATCTTCCTGTGCTGCTTTTTATGATGCTCACACAGAGGTTCTCAGCTCTGTTCTGGGGCTGCAGTGTCCATATGCCAAACACTGTGGGTTGAGGGGCAAGTCTATGCTCTCTTGTCATCCACTCTCCTCTCAGCATGGTACTTCTATCAATATTACCGGATTCTACAATATGGGAAACCCCTAGAGAATAGTGAGAGGCCATTCTTTTGGATGTTTGTGGATAATCTGGTGCTGACAGAAGAAGACAGAGATACAGCATCTCGATTCTTTAAGGTACACAGAAAATGCATTTCCTCCCCACATAACTGTTGCTCATTATTGTTTCTCCTTTGTGTTTTGCCAGTGGGTCTCTTCATATTGCAATGTATATTGTTTTTCAAGAATGATAATGCACTGCCCTATGGAAAACCCAACTTACTTCTTGGGCTGTGCCTGTAAAGGAAAAAAGGCAACTTGTGGAGGAAAAGCAGTGCTTCATGTTGTTCAAAATGTATTCCATTCTATCTGATTAAGGAGCAGAAATGGGTGAATCCAAGAAGTTTGGATTGGGCTCTGAATGTAAATTTGAAGCAAGTGTACAGAGGAGAAGAACAGTTAAGAGCCCAGATTCTGACTCAGATCCATCTGCTTGAGATTATTAAATCCAGATCTGAACTGCCTAAAAGTCTGCAGGGAGCTATGTATGCAATTCTAGATCAGACTTATCTCTGTTAGGTCCTGTAAGTGGACATTCCAAGAAAGGCATGCATGTA
This sequence comes from Alligator sinensis, assembly GCF_000455745.1. Taxonomy (NCBI): domain Eukaryota; kingdom Metazoa; phylum Chordata; order Crocodylia; family Alligatoridae; genus Alligator; species Alligator sinensis. The sequence goes on from NW_005843013.1 coordinate 109,680, forward strand.
ATCAAAATACTTGTGTGTACCACAAAAACTGGAAAGTTTCTCTGCTTGTGCTGCCCATACGAAAGATTAGTCAGACGTTAGTCAACATGTTTTCCAGTTCTGAGTTTACAGCACAGCTCATTTAAGAATCTCAAACTTTTACAAACCATAACTGGTCCACACATCTATAGCCCTTCCAAACTGAAGAGATCTGTAGTATGCAATATGAGCAACACTATCAGCCATCCAGGCTGCCTTGCCAATTTCTGATGAGAGATAGATTATTTACAGGCTTACAGTATTATCGGCTGAAGAACAGCAACATATTCATCACAATGTCTTCTTGATTGTAAGAGGCAGGGCCGGATATATGAGGACCTGGTGGTCAGAAAGGATGAGCACCAGCTGATCCTGCTGACTTCACTAGAAACTGCTTATTCCTGAAAACAAATCAGGAAGCAGTCAGCACAGAACACAAACAGTACCCTGAAACAATGTCACCTCTTAGAAGTAGTCAAATAACCAAAAAGGATGCAAGTTAAAAGGACATGTACAATAGGTATATTTGCTGGAGAGATTAGAAAGCTGAATATGGAAGGAAAGTACCACCAATAATAAAACTAAAACTATGCTAAACCTCTTGCAGTTTCTAGGTAGCCTCACACAATACTTATAATGAGTTATGAGTAACTTGAAGGTCAACAGTTTTGTTCCCTTTTCTGCATTGTAATTTATAAAAATTAATTTATTCCTAGAAATACTAGTCTCTCTTTGTCCAATACACAACTGTTTGTTGCCATTCTAGAATGTATATAGGGGAAGAGAGAGCACAATCCTTACCCCAAAAGTGAATAGGACTACTGTGTAAGTACTACGCTCACTGGAGTTGGCCAGAAAAGGGAGGAAATTGTAAAACAAATTCGCACCTTTTTAATTCAAAAGCTCTTGACCAGCTCTATAACATTAGGGAGACAAAAACATTATAAAGTTAATCAAACAACAGGAAAAAATATCAAAAATGTTCTGATCTATTTTTTTATTTTTTCAAAATTAAAATGTTATTGAAATTTCAAGTTTGCAAAGTTTAGGCCAGCTTTTCTGCTTTTCTACTTGAACAAAAGGCTGCCCCAGTCTAGCCCAAAATGAATACAATAAAAAATGGAAAGCTAACTAGGTATGTATCCTAACCAGTATGCAAAATCAGATTAACACTTGACAGATGTTTAGCCCTAAAACATTCACACAGTTTTCTCTTTAAAAAAAGACAGAGGCAGTGACTGTACACAGGGAACATGGAGAAACTATCCAGAATGCCGTGATCATATGGAGTAACATACCATCTGTTAAGAGGTGATGTACCAGTTTGTTTTCAAGATTTTAAAGAGTAGATTATCATTGATTGAAAAAAGATGAAGGCTTCAAGGAGTTTCTGACCATGTCCATCCTCTGACCCTTCCAAAGTTTCAGTGTCCTATAACTCTCCATTATCCTTCCACTCTCTTTCCATAGTTCCCACATTCCCACATCTGCAAGCAAGCCAAACTGGTATTCTGAGTTTGGAAGACATTCAGACAGGGATGAAATAAGTTCCATTCACTTAAGTGGTCTAATTAAGCAATATCCGAAGCAGCAACAACTCCTAAAGCCCAAGTCAGAAATTTGGAAATGGGGCTTTAGCAAAAAAAGAATTGGAGAATTCTACCTCTCACTCTTCATGTAGACCCTCAGTTCTCCAGTTCAACTTGTTTGTATTGGTCTCTCATTCTCACTTTTTAAGAGCTACATACATTATCCTCCAGACTGTGAACATATGCCAATGTTAGGGTTGACCCTGAGATGCACTGAATACCCAAAAACTGTTGTGGGTTTTGGGTTGTTTTTTTTTAACCTTAACGTTTGCAGTCAGGTAGGAAACTTCATGATACAGATTTCATGATAAAAATACCAATGAAACCTCCATTTTATCTATTCAGCTATAAGACACTGGAAAATCAGTTATAGAACCCAAACAAATGCTACTATTAGCACTTCAGAAAGTACTCCTAGGAGGATCACGGATTTCTCACGGATTCTGTCTAGAAACCATCCCACACTTTCTGGCTTTCCCAAATGTCTTTCAGCAAAATTGTCTTCTGAGAAGTGTATCACATAAGGCATGAACTCCACAATGATGCTGCTAGAGCATATCCACAACCCCACCTGTGGTCTTGCATATCAAAGAAGGTTCTTTTAGACAGTTCTGAACTCTATAATGAACCTGTTTTATTTCAATGCTCACTAATGATACATGAGCCAAACTTTTGGTTAATTGACTCATCAGCACCATGGTGCCATTTCAGGCATATTGAGGTCTTAGCTATATTTCCACCTATTACAGCATCTGTGAAGAGGCTGCTGCTGCTAAAAAACAATCTTCAGCATTTGAAAATGTTTCAAACCAGTGGGGTATTGTTCATGTCATTACGTGTAATAAAGTTATCCACTACTCGTTTGGTAATCTGGAGCCTAGTTCCACCAGCTCTTTCACTAATGAGTAGTTCTTTCTTGTGATCAGCAACCCCATTGCATAGATGGCACTAACTGAATGGGCTGCATCTGTGAGGGCTGGAGAAAAGGAAAGTTTCACCAACTGAAAGGCAGTTCAAAACCCTACACCCTTTGGCCCTTATCTAGCATAGACAAATGCATATTTTCAGCATTAAGCACAGTGATAAACTCACTAAAACTGATAACAAGCTTAAAGCTTTTTTAAAAAGTATTAAGGCTTTGCTGGACCAGGACCAGATTGCATAGCATCTTCCAGGATTAAACCCATGCACCAGAGATATTTTGGAGAACATTTTGTGAAAGGAACTTTCTGAGATTTTTAATTCTTTTTTTTTTTTTTTAAAGCAAATATTCTCTCTCAGACTTAAATGTGGATTTACATCTTCTGGCCAAGAACATCATCCGAAAAAGAATTCTCTCTCAACAACCAGCCACTCTAGTGAAGAAGTTTTTTCTTCCCCTGAAGGAGTATTTTAAATGTTTTTCATAAGAAGTTCTTCCCATGCCATATCAATGACCCAGATCATCCCCTAATACTGAAAAGGTTTCTATGCCATGTAAAGATAATTTATGGCCTGATCCAGAGTTCACTGAAGTAAATGGGATTTTTTTTTACTGGCTCTTATGGGCTTTGGCTCAGGCCTGTATTGGAGAACTGCTCATTTATATTTATTTGTTAATGATGTATAATTTTCTCTCTTGTCTTGCATGGGCCTAGTACTTGCTCTTCCTTTGTTATTTGGTAGGTTGCTGAAGTTTCTATTATAGATATTTAGTTCTTCTGAATGAGAGTACATGTGCTATTTTTTGACATTTTATAATTAACAGCCTACTGCAGCCATGATTCTTCACATGCAGAGGCACATCTGATTCTTTTCTCAAATGAGCATCCCATTAAACTACACATCCTTAGTATTTCACCTTGATTGACAGATCAGTAGAATTTTATTTAAAGACACCTGATTTATATTGCTTTTACTTTAATACTAGCTCTAAACACATCTCCTACCTAACTGCTAACATAACAGAAAATATCAGAAGGGTTTATATTTACAAATTGTGACTTAAATGCTGTGGACTTAGGCCTAACTAGTTTGATGTCATTAAGATAAAAAAGGACTGTACAATATAATGAATCTGAAGGAAGCAAAATTCATTAATGTAAAAATATTAAACATTATTTTGAAGAAGAAGAAGAAGAAGAAAAGATTCAGCATGTTGGAAATACACGATAATATTTTTATCTTGTTTTAAAACTTGTATATTTAAAGTAAAGCTGTTTTATTAAAATGTTAATAGAAAATAGGATACAGATGATAATCAGAAAAAAACATATATCTGCTCAAAGCTTAAAAGAGAAAATAAAGCAAATTTGGCAAATGGTGAACTGTGTGTTGTGCAGTACTGCTAAGTTCTGAATAACCTCAGTTCATAGTAGCCACAGCAGAGGTTCATGGATCTCAGCCCCTGGCAGCGCTGCAAGGTCAGGTTCTAAATGAGCAGCATGGAATCTGACACAACTCACAGCATGCAACCACTTGGGAACAGAAATCTTCACATAAAAGCAAAATGGACCTAGAGACCAAAGAACCTCTGCATAAGGATATATACAGTCCAACCCATTTACTATTGTCCATAAGCAGATTGAAAAGGAGCTACTAGTAGAGATGACAGAGTGGTTCTGAAGCTTCATAGATTTCATAGATGTTAGGGCTGGAAGGGACCTTGCAAGATCATCGGGTCCAGCCCCCTGCCCAAAGGGCAGGAAATCAGTTGGAGTCAGATGACCCCAGGAAAGTGAGCATCCAGGCATTTCTTGACCGTATCCAGAGTAGGTGCTTGCACCACTTCTGCAGGGAGTCTATTCCAAAATCTGGAGACTTAGACAATAAAGAAGTTTTTCCTTATGTCCAGTCTAAAACGGTCTTCTAGCAGTTTGTGACCATTAGACCTTGTCTTCCCTTGAGGTGCCCTGGTGAACATAGGCTCTCCCAGTTCCTGATGTACAGCCCTTAGATACTTACAAGCTGCCACCAAGTCCCCCCTGAACCTTCTCTTCTCCAGGCTGAAGAATCCCATGCCTCTCAGCCTCTCCCCATACAGCCTGCTCTCCTGACCTCTAATCATGTGTGTAGCTCTCTTCTGGACTCTCTCAAGTTTCTCCACATCCTTTTTAAACTGTGGAGCCCAGAATTGGATGCAATACTCCAGCTGTGGCCTCCCCAAGCCTGAGTAAAGCGGGAAGATGACTTCTTGGGTCTTCCTTGAGATGCATTGGTAGATACAAGCCAGAGTTTTATTTGCTTTGCTGGCTGCAGCATTGCATTGGTGGCTCATATTCATCTTGTGGTCAATCATGATCCCCGAGTCTCTTTCAGTCATAGTGCTAGTGAGGGTAGCACTGCTGAGCCTATAAGTGTGATGTGGGTTCTTTCTCTTGAGGTGGAGCACCTTGCATTTCTGTGTTGCATTTCACCATGCATTTCTTCAGGTTTAGAAACAAAAGGATCCATATATTCTGTGTTGCCCACGATCCTGAACAATCTTACATATATAGCCCAGGTAACTTGGGTATATACTCCCCTTCTCCAATTGAAGGGGATTGTTAGCTGGCAGGTGTGCTGTGGGGTGGGAACTGCAGACTGCTCAGTTTCCCTCCATCCCTATAGAACCAGACCAGGACAGTCAGGGGACTTACCTATATACACATTTATTTACATTAACTTATTACAAGGAAAAGAAACATGAATATAAACATATGTACAATATATATATACATAGGATATCTAAACAAATAACATAAACAATACCCTCTGGGTAAATGCTATAAAACCTTACAACAGTGCTCCAGATACAGGTAAGTATCTGATCTGAAACAGATAAACCCCAAAATAAACATAGATAGCCAACAGATAAACTATAGATAAGTATAGGCAAACAATAAATAAGCCACAAATAAATACAAATAAACAACAGGTGAAATAATAGCAACAGCAAGTCCCGGCAGAGCCCTAGGACTCTACTCATCTACTAATTTGCAAACATGAGAGTTCATAAAATATAATGCACAACATCACACCACTTACAGCGCAAGAGCCTCAAAGATAAACTTAATCCCAAGGAGAAACCCCAATGCCCTTGGGCTTTTTCCCAAGCCCTACAAGAAAGCTGGTAACTTTAGAGGGGCCCTCTCAGTGGGACCTCCATTTTCAGGAGCCATTAACTAACCAGGGGGGACTCCCCCTCCCCTGTGGGAATCCTCTTTTCCCTGCAACTCATGGCTCCCAGGCCTGGAGGGTGGTCTTCGTCCTCTGTGCCAGACTGCTCTCTCACCTGCAGTGGGCTTTGGGGGGTGGGGGGTTGCTGTCCCCTGGAACAGGGCTCTGCTGTGCCGGGCTTCTGGGGCCTCTGGCTCAGCCCTGTCTGATGGCTCAGTAGCCCGAGCACCGTCTGGTTCCCTGGACTCAACCTTTTGCTATGGGTCAGAGGCCTGGGCTGCCTCGTGCAGCACCAGGCTCGGTCCACTCCCAGACCCTCCGTGCAGTGCCTCCTGCACCGAGCTCCCAGCCTCGTTCTGGGGGTGAGGACCTGAGCTGCCCAAGCACTCCAAAGATCCTGCTCCATGCACCGGCCTGTGCACCGTATCTCTGGCCGCACACCAGAGGTTGCAGACCCAAGCCGCCTCACACAGCTCCCAGGGTCTGGACGCTGTGCTGCACACTGAGAGCCTAGCTGCTGGAGCCATCCACCGTTCCCCACTGATGGAAGTCTTCAGGGACACTTCTGGGCTACTGTTTCACCCTGCTGAGCAGCTCTCCTCAGCTCTTCTAAGCCCCACTCTTCTCTCTTCTCGCTCCCAGATGTGCTCCCCTCATGCTGGGCATGCAGCTCTTTTTATACGCTCCAGGGCTCCGCCCCTGAAGTCTTCCGGACCTGAGTGTTGCAGTCTTCAATCAGGTCCAAGGGGGAGGAAAGCTCCTCTCCCCCTCCCCTCAGGAAAGGGGTGTGACTTAACTCCTCTTGCTGCCTCCTGATTGGTGGATGGGCTCCACCAATCAAAACAGAAAAATTTCAAGCCTGGGACTCAACCCAAGCTCTGAAAGGCAAGCCTGTTACACATGCTTAACTTTACGGCCCTGAGTAGTCCCACTAACATTAAATGTGCATATGTATTCACAGCATCTTGGTCAAACAATATTATTTTCAGGGAGACTATGAAACCACAGAGGAAGGTTCAAATAATGACCTTCATTAGCATTAAAATTAAAAGCAAATGCACCCATGTGATACACTTCCACTGAAGGATAGTTACTGTCAATAATTTTTACAAGTGATCTGATGTAACCACTGAGAGTTTAGCAAGACATTTTCACTTAGTGTAAACTTAGTGTCTTTAACTATTTGCAAGTACTTGATAGCTGGCATGAAATCTGCCTAATTATTTCCATTGTGTCATACAAATAACTCTTACACCATATTAACCGCTGGGTGTGTGGTACAGCTACTTCTGCTTTTGTGGGTGCGTGGGCTGGGCAGGCATGGATGGTTCCTATGAGTAGGCGTAAGGGAAGCGTAAGCATCTGCTTATAAGCAGAGGAAGTGGGTATGCATGCATGCTCCAATGAGACCCTTCCAACTGTGATTCCAGGAAAATCCTTCACAGGATAGTTATGACAGAATAAATATTCAACTGGTGAAATAAACATTCAGAGGAAAGTGGATCATCTGGCTGTATCTCCTTCTCCAACTTACCAGTCCACTAAACTACAATCAGGTTGCAAATCTTCATAGACATGCCAGGAATAAAGTAGGAGGGGAAAAACCAGCCTCCTGACTTTGATACTACTTCAGTGGTGGTGGATTGCTGAACAGGTTCCCACGGTTTCCTTACCTCTCCGCCTTAATTGTGCGCCAACCTCCTGTGCTTGAAGGAGACAAGGGCTTGGAAAGAGAAAGATGAATGGATAAATTTACTTAACAAAAATGCAAACTTGCTGATGTGCCATTTGTCTGCTGGACATAGTTAGGTGGCTTCTTACCCGCTATAATATATTGACTGTTAGCAGAGAACAATCTCCAGTTCCAGGGTTTCCTCCCCTGGAAAATGTATTTAACGGTATTCTCCAATTCATGTAATTTGGTACATTCCAAAGGCAAAAACCAAACCCAATTCTCAAACTATTTTTGTGAACCGTAAGGGTAATATTCATTCCTGGCAAGGATGATTTATCAGCACCGAGAGAGAGAGAGAGATAGAATGAATTCCATTAGAATCAGGGAAACAACCCCAACGTTTCCTTCACCTTAGTGGCAAGGAACCCTACCCAGCCTTCTCCAACACACCCTGGGGCTAGATTTAGCATTGGGATGCACAAACACAGGGCCCATACAAGATTCTCACCAGCATAAAATTCTAGTAATTTCTCCCTCTGCAGCAATATCTGGGATGGGGAAGTAACCAGTGCAGAAAAGGGATGTACTGATTTCCTAGGCACCCTCCTGCTGACCTCAATTCTTATTCAAAGTTGTCTTCTCGTAGAAAAACCAGAAGGAGCAGGGACGGGAAGGGAGGGAAAGTGCCAGAAAGGGGAACAATAGTGTAAATTCCACTTGCTTTCCCTTCCGCAGTCTTGGCCCCTACTATATTGCCCAGAGGGGTAAATTCCCTTTCCCTGTGGCATCTGAGGGGGTCAAATAATCTTGTTGGCACTATTTATTATAATCTTTATAAACTAAACATTTTTGGCAAACTCTGACAAAATACAGTTAAGGAGAAATAGAAAAGGAGGCATCTTTTGTGCACACTTATTAAATGAGGACATAATCCTTCCATCTAGAGCAAGGATGGAGAATCACCTTTATGAAAAAGAAGTGGAAAACCAGGACTGAATTCTATTAAATAGGTTCAGATTTTCTCTAGGGAAATTATATGTTTTAGGTGCAAGTTACAATTAAAGAACTGAAACAATTTGTTTGTCTGCACTGTCCTCTCAGTATTGAAAGGAAACACTTGACTTCAAAAAAGCATTTTCTTGTTTTTATTTAGACATTCATGAACTATCTTTGAAAAGATGGTATAGTCCCAAAATAACCTAAACCTACTTATTTAAGGCACATTTACTTTCATAATTACTGTCAAGATGACAGAAGTGTGTGTTCTGTAATATTAAAACAAAGAAGTGCTGTACAATTCTGTGTAAAGAAATAGTGGAATTGTTGCCGGTATAACACATACATGTGATTCAAGGGTAATGTGAATTTTAGCACTTCTCTGGTTCTTCTGAACCAACAACAAGGAATTTAGTCTGGATTTATTTTGGAATGGTCACCCAGCCTAAAAGCTGAGATTTAGAAATTGTTGCAGGCCTTTTTCTTTTTCCCATTAGCCAAAAGAAAATTTGAGTCATAATTGTGCTTTTTGGAAAAAGGGTTATTGAATTTCGGGCTTATAAAGTGTATATTATGTCTTATATTCACATTTGCCTCATTCTGTTTAAATATATATATATTTGAACAGAATACACACGCACACACACACACACATATATATATAATATAATTTATATATATATAAATCTTGAAGGGAAGAAGATGAGTGTAAGACAAGAACTACCCAAAAAGGCTAGAACAAGCCTGCAACTTGGAGTTAAGCACCTAGATGCTTTACACAATACATGGCAAAACAGGGCACATTATACAGGATCCATAAGAATCAATGCACTGAGCAGAGAGCGGCCTAAGGTATCTGCAGTGGTATCTGCAGTGCTATAATTTAAAGATGTTCCCTAATTTAGAAGATTGAAGAAGTTAGGGGTTGGGAGATGGTCCCTCGGTGAGTAGCTAGTTAATTAGAGACACAAAAGCTGTTTACAGAGGTCTGGGGAAAAAACGGTGCTTTACTTTAAACACAGTGCGCTCCCACACCAAGCCCAGCACATGCCCAGAAGAGGCATCACATTAGCTGGACTCACCCAATGTCTGTATAGAGCAGGTGCTGTAGTGGGGCTTTTATCTAATAGGTGATTGAATTAGCTTTAGCTAAAAGCACCAAAAAGTCCCACTGAAGTGCCCAACCTATACAGATGCTGCAGAGCCAGGTCAAACTACTGTGCTGCTTCTTCCAGTAAAGTGCAGTTTTATTTTCTTTTTTAACTTCTGTAGCAACCAAAAGGTCTGTATCTTAAACCATGCCCCTCTCCAAGATATAGGTGCCTTACCCTGAGCTGCAAGGAGTTATCTGTCCCTAATCAGAACTCACATAGCTGAGCTCTTCCCTGAATTTAGGCACCTAACCCATCCTTTAGTCACAAGCTAGGGCCAGAAGAGGAGAGAATAGTGGTAGCAATGCCATTTTACCCAGAGCTTCATTAATTAGAGCACTCACCTGGGATGTAGGCTACCCAAGCTGTCTAAGAGAATATGAACCCTTACCTCATGCTTTCCTGGGTGAGTGCTCTAACTACAAGGGCATGAGGTGTTCTTGGTGAAGTGATCTCAATCCTTCCCATTGAAGCAAGGAATAATTAAATACACATTGGGCCAGCGACAGGGAGAGAAAGTGAGCATGACTCCCTAGCCTCACTGGGAACAGGGAATGCCCGAGTCGGTCACTGCACCAGTGAAAGCTGAACATCACATACTTAAACCTTGCTGAACAAGGGGCTATATACAGGTGAGCATATAGAGCACTTGTCGAGCTACGGTTAGGTTGCAAATCTGCATAGAAACAAAAAGGTGACCCTAACCACCAAGGACATTGTCTCTCTCTCTCTTCTCCACTCACTCTATGGATATGTAATCCCCTCTATCAGCCCCATGCCACAAGATCAGGAGCTATACTGCCAGATTGGCCCACTGCCACCTCCCTTGGCCCCACAACACAAGATCAGAGCTCCATGCCACTTCCTTAGGATCTGTGCCATCAGATCAAGGCCCTGTGCTGCCTCTGCTTGAACCCATGCTCCAGCTGGCCCCTGTGGGCCCAGATCAGGCCCTCAGTCACCTCCACACTCTGATCCAGTGTGCTATCTGGCCCACACTGCTCCCCACTGGTCCAGAAGTTTGACAGTCCCTGTCACCACCCTCCCAACACCAAATTTTGGACTTGTGCCGAGCCCCCCACTCCAGGTGGATAGCATGGTTCTGCAGGCTGAATCTGGCCCACAGGCTGGGGGTTGAGCATCCCTAGTGAAGTTAATGCCAGAGGTAGTGCTGGGGATGACTCAAAACAGACTTTTAAGTGCTAATGGACTTTAAGAGTCTCTAAGATAAGGCGGCAGCTGAATGAGGGAGTTGCAGCAGTACAGAATGGGAGATAGCTCATCAAGTAGCAGGATCTGGGGCTTTCAGTGGATCACAATCTCATCATGAGTCAGGTGTGATGCAATCACAGAAAAAGCAAATGTAATTTTGAGCTGCAACAGCAGGAACATTAGATGTAAAACACAAGAGGCGATAACTCCACTCTATGCAATGCTGGTTAGGACTCCTCCAGAATACTGTGTGCAGTTTTGGGCTTCACTTTTTAAGAAGGATGTGTAGAAGCTGGAGACAGTCCAGAAGCAGACAATAAAAATGATAAAAGGTTGAAGGGCAAGCCATAGGACCCAGACACAGGCAGGGGCAAACCAGGTGGCTGCCCAGGGCCTGGACAGAAAGAGGGCTCAAAAATTAAAATTAAATTACAATTGCAAAAAAAATGTTAATATTGTGCATATATGCGACTGGCAATGTTATTATTTGAGAACAAACTATTTAAAGACATTGATACCACAGTTGTGATATAGACGTTTGCAACAAAAAAAATCGTTATCTCTGATGAAGGGGAGCCAATACTAAAAGGTTCACCCGGAGCCACACTGACAGGAGGAGAAGTTGAGAGAACTAGGTATGTTTAGTTTGGGGAAAAGGACATTAAAGGAGGCATGCTAGAAGTTTCCAGATACAGTATTTGAAAGGCTGCCATAGAGAAAAAGGAAAACAACTGGTCTCCCTTACTGCAGAGGGCAGGATACAGATCAATGGCTTTGAATAGCAGCAAAGTAGATTTAGAATAGATCTCAGGGAAAACTTCCTTACTGCTATATCACCTATAGGTTAGGAGTGACATTCTTTCATTCATGTGGGGTTAGGCCGGATGATCCTCAAAATCCCTCCCAAGCCTATTATTCTGTAATTAGAGGATATAAATTATGAACTTTGGCACTTATGGGGATGTTTCATGTGACTTCAGCATCTAAATCCCTTAGAGAACCTAGGCCTTAAGGGTGTGAATCACCCAATTACCTTAAGAGGATTTAAACACATGTGTAAGTACTTTCCCAGACAGCAATGGGATTGGTCACATACTTATAATTAGACATGTGATATGAGAAATCAGGACTGGAATCATTCTATGCATTGTCTTTGCTTTGACTCAAGCTTACACACCAAATAATGTTCTGGAAATAATACTGCATGCCTAAAATGAAGCAGACCATCATATGATTAATTCTTCAAAAGATGGAATGATAAGAAAAAAATGAGGGGTCATAGTGAAGAAGCAATTGAAGCAACATGAATTTCCAGTGGTATGTTGTAACCAAAAGGAGTAAAGAGATCCTCGGCTATATAAATATAATAGAGTACTAAGGAGGGAGGTGATTTTACTTCTCTATACAGCATTGGTGACATCAATACTGGAATAGTGTGTTGAAGTACTGGTGACCACAGTTAAAAATTGTAATAATAATAGGAGAGAGCGCTGAAAAGAACTATAGAATGTTTCAAAGGCTTGAGACATTGCCTTCTGGTGAGACTGAAAGAGCTCAATCTGTTTAATTTACCAAAAAGAAGACCGAGCAATGACTTGATAACAGCATAAAGTTACTATTGTTAAAGGGCTTTTTAATTCTTATATAATAAAGGGCTTAGTCCATCTGTCTATCTGTCCATAATGCTCTTGGAGCACTCTGATTGGTTAGTGAAACAACCAATCAGAGTGCAGAGTGCTGCCACGATGGCAGGGATGGAGGGGATGGAGCGGGAGGGCAAGGCCCTGCTCTGTCCCTGCCATCATGGTGGTGCTCCATGACCTCCGAGGAGCAGGGCCAGGGGTAGGAGGGGGGGCAGGGGCAAGGCCAGTGGTGCTGGAGGTGGCGGTGGTGCAAGGTGCTGGTGGAAGGCAATGGAGGGGACAGCGGGGCAAGCTCCCCCTCTGTGCCTCACGCTCCTGGGAGGCAGCAGCTGCACAGGGTGGTGGGTGGCAGCACTCAGCCCCTGCCTGCGCCCCCCACCCCTTCATTCTTGATGCTCAATTGGCTAGTTTAGTAGATAAATGCACAATAAGAATGAACAGCTGGAAGCAGAAGTGAGGCAAATTAGGAATAAGTTGCACATTTCTAACAGAGAGGGTCATGAAGCATTCAAACAAAATACCAAGGGAAGTGATAGATTCTCTCTCTATTAATGCATCTGTATCTTGACTGGAGGCTTTTCTGGAAGTCATGCTTTGGCCAAACTTAAGTTACTGAGATCAGCAGAGAGGCAACTGGGGGAAAATGAACAGTTTGTGATACATTGTAGGTCAAACTAGAGGGTCTAATCATTCTTTTTGTCCCAACTAATCTATATAGGTAAGACATATGATCTATTTTAAAAGCTCATTGTTATTTTCTATTTTTGCAGCAAAGAGACTCTTAGTGTAGCATAATTATGAAAGCAGAGCTGCCCAGTCAAGTAAGGGTTGGCATATAATTGGTTTCCTATATCATTGTTTGTGAAATTAATGATTAATCAATCATGTGCTACCCTGTACTACATCTATAACTGCCACAAATCAGCTAAAGATTTTAAAGATTACCGGCCACATCACTGACTTGATCTACACACTGCAGTATCATTGATATCCTAAGAAACTTGTGTGAATGGCTTAACTATGAAAAAGTAAAGTAATTTCACTGAACACAAAACAGATTTTAGTTCTTGTTCCCAAGTGCTTGGCACTCATATCACATCCTGTTGCGTTACATGGTCTCCTATTTTGTGTGCTTTTTGGAGCAATAATTTTTCTTTTAATTCTGCAGATTATATTAAAATGTCAACCTATTGTTGGACTTTTAAATGTATGAAATATATAATTTATGTTGATGGAAACTTCCTATAATCACGAATTCTCAGGTATTCTTTAGGGATGAATGGGTTCATACCAAAGGTAATTTTTCCATCCCAGATAAATGTTATTTTCTATTATTATTATAGTATCGTGCTCTTTGCTACATCCGTTGCTCTTAAAACAATTTTGCATGTAGTCCTCTAAATCTCCCCATGTATCTGAAATTTGGGATAACTGTTAATATGTCAATTTTCAAATAGATATTTAACATATTATATTACCTCATCCCAGAACTAATTCATCCTGGGGTAAATTAAGTTACAATTAAGTGCTTAACATTACCAGCAATGATTTTCTCTTTTAGTCTTCCTTTTAAAATTCTTGCTAATGTCCACTAAAAATAAAAAATAAGCTTCTGCCTACTAAGGGTCCAGAGGAAGACCACCCGCATGATCCGGGGACAGCAGGGCAGACCCTACAATGAGAGGCTACAGGACCTGAACCTGTTCAGCCTTCACAAGAGAAGGGTGAGGGGGGGCCTTGTGGCCATCTATAAACTCACTAGAGGGGACCAGAAGGGTTTGGGGGAGACCGTGTTTCCCCTAGCGCCCCCCGGGGTAACAAGGAATAACGGCCACAAGTTGTTGGAGAGTAGGTTCAGATTAGACATCCGTAAGAACTACTTCACAGTCAGGGTGGCTAGGATCTGGAACCAACTTCCAAGCGAAGTGGTGCTGGCTCCTACCCTGGGGGTCTTTAAGAAGCGGCTCGATGCCTACCTGACTGGGGTCATTTGAGCCCAGTTTTCCTCCTGCCCAGGCAGGGGGTCGGACTTGAAGATCTACAAGGTCCCTTCTGTCCCTACTTCTATGATTCTATGATACTCTAAGCAATTATATTATGTCCTAGGAGGGGTTTCAGACTTGAGGGTAAGATTAAAATTCAAAGGAATTTTGATAAACTAGAGGACTGGGCCCTAAACAACAGCAATGAAATTCAACAAAAAACAAATGTCAAGTGCTACACATAGGCAAGAAAAACTGAATGCACCAATACAGAATGAACAACTGTCAAGAAGGATCTTGAGGTTATGGCAAATCACAAACTCAACATCAATCAGCAATGCAAAAAATTTAATGAATACAATACTATGTGCATGAAAACAAGTATTGAAAGCAAGATATGGAAGGTGATAATACTACGCCACTTGTTGCTACTTAGGTCTCAGTGGGCGCGTCCAGACGAGCGAGCACATGCCTGTTGCCCCGCCTCAAACCCCTTTGAGGCAGTGCAACAGGCACGTGCGGGAATGAAAAAATGTTCCGCACGCTGCAAGTTTGCAGTGCGGAGAGAAAATTAGACCCCTGGATATCCAGGGGTCTAAAAAAACTGCTCCAAAATAGAGCGAAGCAACGCACGGTTCAAGACCATGCCCAGAGTCAGTCCTCCAAAAGAGACACTCTGGTTTTAGCCAGAGTGTCTCTTGTGTTCCTCCTGCCCCCAGCGCTTTCCAAGGTAAGTTGCGGGGGGTGGTTCATGGGTGTCAGGGGAGTGAGGGGTGGCAGGGGGGTGTGGGGTGGGGTTTGGAGAGTGGCGGTGGGGGGAATGTCCCTGGGACTGCGTGGGGTGGGGTGAGGACCTGGCCCAGATCTCCGAGGCTCGCTAGTCTGGCTTTGCACTGGAGCAGGTCAAACGGCTCCAGGTGCCACGCACAGGAGCCGCGCCTCCTGGAGTCCTGTGACCCGCTCCGGTGCAAGGCCAGACTAGCGAGGCACATGGGGTTAGGTCAGGTCCTCATCCCCCCGCAGGCACAGGGGGCAGAGGCAGCTGCTGGCCCTGGGACCCAGTCCATGCTGACAGGAACCAATGCAGCATGAGGTTCCTGCGTGCTGTGCTGGGTCCTGCCACAGCCAGGCCCTTCCTATAGCTGCAGGACCTGGACCGGTGCACGGGGACCACGTGGAGCCAAGCTGGGTCCTGCTGGCCCTGGGGCTGCTCGTGCTGCCTGGCAGCTGGGCGGCACAAGCAGCCCCAGAGCCAGCACGACCCAGCTCAGCTCTACAGGGTTGCCACATTTGTGTTTGGACATATCTTGTTCTATCACTGACCGCCAAGGATGTTTTCAAGGTTTCTGTGCCAGGCATTTCACTGAGCCTCTCTAACACACCACACCTGTTAAAATCAAAGGTGCTCTTTAATTGCAACACCAAATCCAAAAGAAATTGAGCTCTGGGAAATTCAGATCTGGATTCAGATTTGATAGGTCCTACACACCTGAAGCAGCAGCTGATAAATAAAGGGTTAACCCTCTTTAGAGCAAAGGGAAAAACAACAAATCTGCCTACACCCTACGGAAGGAACACCAGGTATCTCATCCATCAGCTAAGTGTTCATGGGCACACCTTAATTACTCAAAGGAAAGAGGTGTGTTTCAAGGAAATACGGGCAGGGCAGCAGGGCCTGGCATACTGACACTTTTCGGCAATCCCTTGTAGTCAAAAATGACTATCTTAATGATTGTCTTATCTTCTTGTCCAAAGATGGCTGATGAGGCCTATCTGGTATCAACAGACTCTACTGCAGCTCAGAATGTCTAAGAAAAATCTGACCCCTTGTTTTTCCAGGCTAAGGAACAGATCACTTGCCCTATTACATATTGTTGTTGAGAATGATATTCTGGACACAGCAAGCCTTGCTAGGGCTTATCTATACCTCAGCAGCAGCAGGGCTTAGGGAGCACACAGCTGAGCACACCCTGACTATGTAAGTCCATTGATGCACTCCAGAGTCAAAAATTTATCAGAGAGGCAACTGGAGACTCAACCCCAGTGGCTGCTTTCTGTACTGCAGAAAATCAAAAGACTGAGAACAAGCATTAAGAACAAGCCCAGTGTAGCTTTAGGTCCCAGGCAAGTTACACTCAAGATGCAGTTAACCAGTTAATTGTGTCTTAAAGTGTAAATGAGCCACACGTTCAGGGGATTAATGACCTTATCAAACAGGAAACTGGCCACAAAGTTATTACGCAAAATGTGTAATGATTTTGTGGCTGATTCCCGTCTCACCTTAACTTGAACATGTGGCAAGGTGGACAACACCAGGGTTTCCAACTGGCCCTGACACTGTGGCACCTACTGACAATGAGCTGATTGTTGGTTCAAGCA
This sequence comes from Alligator sinensis, assembly GCF_000455745.1. Taxonomy (NCBI): domain Eukaryota; kingdom Metazoa; phylum Chordata; order Crocodylia; family Alligatoridae; genus Alligator; species Alligator sinensis. The sequence goes on from NW_005843013.1 coordinate 126,462, forward strand.
GGACTGCAGCAAGTAACTCTTGTGCAGTTCCAATCTTACTAATGATCAGCTGATGGTGAGATAACAGAAACCACACCAGGGCCTGAATCCTGGTGTGGATTATGCCAGCTGTAGGACTGCTGCAACTCCAGAGCAGTCCCAATCCCACTGATGACAAAAAGGATCGGGACCACACTAGGGCTTAATAATCAGGGAAGTTCAAATCAGCTGATTGTCAGCAGATTAGGACTGCCCCAGGGCAGTCCCAATCAGATACTGCTGGCAGATCAGCTGATCGAGACTGCTGTGGGGCTGAAGCCCTGAGGCAGTCCTGATCTGCTGACAATCAGCTGATCATGGACTGGCTCCGGGAACTGTGACAACCAGCCCCTGTGGCATGGCAAGGAGCACAACTGTTCTGATCACAGATCTGATCCCAGACAAATGAATGTCTGTCAGTGGCCTTCTTGACAAACTTGTGGCTCTGGATCCTGTCACCAGAATCAGGTGGGTGAGGACATGTGGCTGCAAGCTCTCCATGGATAAACTGAAGAGCAATTTTCGGTTACTTTTTTAAATCCAAAAACTGGAGATTTTTTTTATCAGAGAAAACCAGGGTCCCTGCCTATAAGTTTCATAGTTGTTTGGGGTCAGAAGGGACCTAAATAGTTCATCTAGTCTAACCCCCACCACTGGCCGGAGCACACGCTGGGATCACATGACCCCAGACAGGTGTTCATCCAACTTCTTTTTTAATTTACCCAAGGTAGGAGCGAGGACCACTTCCCTAGGAAGTTGGTTCCAGATCCTAGCCACCCTAACAGTGAAATAGTGCCTCCTAATCTCTAACCTGAACCTATTCTCCAGCAGCTTCTGGCCATTGTTCCTTGTCACCCCAGGTGCTGCTGGGGGGAATAGGGCCCTTCCTATTTGCTGCTGATCTCCCCTAACGAGTTTGTAGGCAGCCACCAAATCCCCGTTCAGTCTCCACTTGCTGAGGCTGAACAGGTCCAGGTCCCTCAGCCTCTCCTCATACGGCCTGCCCTGTTGCCCTCCAGCCAAGCGGGTGGCCCTCCTCTGAAGCCTCTCAAGGCAAGCCACATCCTTCTTAAAGTGCAGTGCCCAGAACTGGACGCAGTACTCCAATTGAGGCCAGACCAATGTCGCGTAGAGGGGGAGTATCACCTCTCTAGACCGGCTTGAGATGCATCTTTGGATGCATGACAAGGT